>NW_026898322.1:0-49210 GCF_033153095.1 Gastrolobium bilobum | reverse complement strand
AAATTTATCTTGTTAAAAAATAATTGATATTACAATAAATTTAAGGGATGATTTTTGAATTTTTTTAAATTTGAAATGTTAAATTTATTATGATTAATTATAATTGATGGTTAATTTTTTCTTTCCTATTCAAACATTTGATATAATTTAAAATATTTGAATTCTTTCTTAAAAATATAAATAAATCAATAATCAAATCATAAATTAAAAAAAAATCAATAATCCATAATAAACTATAACCAATGCATTTTACAAAAAAAAAACTGCTTTAATTTACTTTTGAAATTTATGATTTTGTATAAGAGATGGGTGTTAGATAGAATTATGCACATGCACATTATTCATCCCAAATTTTATTTTATTTTCTTATTTTGTATAATTATCGATTAGCATTATAAATAAAAAATAATAAATGATATGGTTATTAAATTAATATTATAAATAAATTTCAAGTTTGTATTTTGTATTTTTGAATTTTCTGAAATTCGAGAATGGTAAATTTATTATCATTAATTATAGTTGGTGATTAATTTTTTCTTTCCTTTTTTAAGAAAGATTCAAGTATTAGATATAATTTGTAATTTTTGAATTATTTCTTAAAATATTAATCAATCAATAATCAATTGTAACCATTGTGATTAAAAAAAACATATTTTAATTAATTTTTGAAATTTGTTATTGGCTAGGGTGATTAAATTACGAAATCCGTCTCATAAGATTGACATGCCACTTGAAACTTGCACGGATCATAAGAGACTGATTTTGTATAACAGATGAACGTTTGATAGGATTATGCACAATTGCACATCCATTGCAAAAATGTCAAATTTATTTCCATTAATCATAGTTGTTGATTAATTTTTTCTTTCCTCTTTTAAGAAAAGTTTAAAGTTTAAAATTTAAGATATTTAAATTCTTACTTAAAAAAAGAAATAAATCAATAATCAAATCATAAATTTAAAAATATCAATAATCAAATCAAATAAATCAATAGCCAATAATCAATTGTAAACTGTGTATTCTTTTTAAAAAAAAATACTCGTTTAATTCACTTTTAAAACCCTAAGTAAACAAATTGCCAACAATGGGAAGATTATTTTACTAATGAGCAGTTGGAAACACTGAGGAAACAAATCGCAGCTTATGCCAACATTTGAGAGCAACTACTTCAGAAGCACAAAACATTTTCAGTAGTCAGTGACTTAGTATATGCCCTTTTTTCCCCATCAAACGTTCATCTCTTATACAAAATCAGTCTCGTATGATTCATGCAAATTTCATCTGTACCATGTCAATCATAGGAGACTGATTTTGGATATAGTCATAGTAAACATAAGGTTTTAAAAGTGAATTAAACTAGTATTTTTTTTAAAAGAATACATGGGTTACAATTGATTATGTTACATTAGGAGAATTAAAGGTACAGCTCCATAGCAGTTACATTAGGAGCATTAGGAGTAGCTTTTATTAGGAGAATTGAAGTGGCAATTGTTAGCCATTGACGTGTCATTGAATTAGGCAGGAAACGGTTTAGGAGTTTGGGGTCCATGTATTAAAGGCATAACTGTAACCGATGAGAATTCATTCAAGAATTAATCAGAAACGTTATTCTTTTGTTCTTCTCTGTTCTTGCTCCGTTGTGAGGGTTTGCGTCCCTTAACATTGGTGCTTTCATCATTGTGGACTTGCCATTTTTCTACAAAATCCATGCTTTCTTCTTGTTGAACTCATTTTCGTTCTTCAAGATGCAGGATGAATTTAGGGCTTCTCAACCCCATATTTCAACTTCACCTTCCATTGCAACACTAGTGGATAATCTTGCTGTCGCCATTACAAACCTTGCACGATGTAGCACAGAGATGTATGCTGATTTTGCAAGTTTTAGGAACGAGATGCGCGCCGACTTCGCCAAGATTAAAGCTAATTTCGCAAAGGTTAGTACCCTAGCTTCTACAATGAGTTTCGATGGCAGTGTCCCAGTTTCGGAAGATGCTATTAGTGTTGATGTTTCCGGTTCTGGAGTCAATCAAGAAATTCAAGAGATGGTTGCTGTGGCGCATCAGTGTATTGCAATAACTCCAATTTTGATTGATGTGGAAGCTAAGTCAGTTGATTCCTTTTTGGTTGGGTGTAAAGTGCAAACTGGTGCCCTTCCTTGGCTTGACGATCTAAGTTTGATGGCCATATACTGTGTCTCTGATGATATGGTAGCTGCAAGACACATGTTTGATGAAATGTCTGACCTAAGTACAAGGTCTTGGTACGTGATGATATATGACCCTTTGCTTTATTGGGACCCTGGAGGATTTCTTTTAACCATCGTAGAGAACATGCTGGATATTGGACGAATAAGTCTTCCGCATGAAGACGCCAAGCCATATAAACTTGATCTCGTTCTTAAGAAAGGAATTTGCCTCTATGGTGCAGAGATTTCTCCTAAATCTGTAAGTGTTGGCTTAACAGAAGCTTCCTTTACAAGGTTCCTTACTTTTACTTGGGATCCAAAAGGTTTCTTTGCTCTTTCTTTCACATTGAACCTTGAGGACAAGATTCCTTTACAAGATGGGGTGAATGATGTAAGCATCAGTAGCAGCAGAAAGATGATACAAGTAGCCATTGTAGTTATATTAACATTCACCATAGAAGATGAGCAACCAGAGGTCCAAGGTCGAGTGTTGATGTTAACCAAAAAAAAAATAATTGCAACAAAAAGTCAAAATGGGCATAATGGAGTTTCTTATACACAATATCTCAATAAGTTGCATGGCCTTATCCAAGTGGAAAAGTTAACTTGCTGGATGATCACTGGGGAGAGACAGGCTGCAAAAATAAGAGGTTTACACCTTCAAACAATTTTGAGGCAAGATGTTAGTTTCTTTGATGAGGAAACTAATACTGAAGAGGTTGTTAGAAGGATATCAGGTGATATTGTTCTTATTCAAGATGCCATGGGTGAGAAGGTCGGACAGTTTATACAGTTAATAGCAACTTTCTTGGGAGGTTTTGTAATAGCATTCATCAGGGGATGGCCTCTAACAGTTGTCATGCTATCTTGTATTCTACTTATTCTAATGAGCATGGTTATTGCAAAAGCATCATCCAGTGGACAAACAGATTATTCTACAAACAGATTATTCTACAGCAGCAAGTGTAGTAGAGCAGACAATAGGTTCTATCCAAACAGTTGCATTATTCACTGGGGAGAAGCAAACTATAGCTAAATATAATCAGTCCTTGATCCAAGCTTACAAGACTGGAGTGCAAGAGGCAATATCTTATGGTCTGGAGTTTGGTTCACTCTTTTTTGTTTATATCTCCACTTATGTTTTGGCTGTATGGTTTGGTGGGAAAATGACAATAAGGAAAGGATATACTGGAGGGAAGGTTGTGACTGTAATTTTTTTTGATTTGACTGGCTCCATGTCTCTTGGGCAGGTTCTTCCAAGCTTAGGTGTTTTTGCTGCAGGACAAGCTGCAACCTTTAAGATGTTTGAAACAATTAAAAGGAAGCCAGAAATTGATTCTTATTATGATACAGGTCAGCAACTTGGTGAAATTCGTGGAGAAATAGAACTTAGGAAGGTTTGCTTTAGTTATCCTACAAGACCTGATGAAATGATCTTAAATGGATTTTCTCTTTCAACACCAAGTGGCACTACTGCAGATGAGACAATTAAGGGAGGCACTTTCAATGAATTTGTACCAGATTCTGCAGCTATTGCTTCAAGCATCCAATATCATGCTGTGTTCACCACATCTTTTTCTCCAGAGAAGTTAGAGCTCAGTAAGGCTCTCTTTGCAACTGCAGAGAGTGTCTGTGACTCCCTCATCATAAATTGGAATGCAACATATGACTATTATGAGAAGATGAATGTTAAACAAGCTTATTATATGTCTATGGAGTATCTACAGGGTAGGGCATTGCTGAATGCAATTGGGAATTTACAACTCTCAGGTCCTTATGTTGAGGCTCTCAAAAAGCTGGGTCACAATTTACAGGATGTGGCTAATCAGGAGCCAGATGCTGCCCTTGGGAATGGGGGACTAGGTCGACTTGCTTCCTGCTTTTTGGACTCCTTGGCAACGTTGAATTACCCTGAATGGGGATATGGACTTAGATACAAGTAGCTTATAACAAAGGATGGCCAGGAGGAAGTTGCTGAAAGCTGGCTTGAGATGAGAGATCCCTGGGAAATCTTAAGAAATGATGTCTATTATCCAGTTAGACTCTATGGAGAAGTTATTTCAGGGCCAAATGGAAGTAAACAGTGGATTGGAGGAGTAGCTTTTATCTGGACTGGCTCTCCATCCTGAAAGTAGGAATCTGCCTGTGCATTTGAATGAAGAGATAAAGTCTTTCAAAAAGAAAAAAAAAATACGCAACATGTGCAACCTATAAAAAAAAAAGGATTTCTAGTTCTTTTTTTTCATTGGGACCTTGAGGACAAGGTCCATTTTTTAGGAGAAGGCAATGTTACATTAGGAGAATTAAAGGTACAGCTCCATAGCAGTTACATTAGGAGCATTAGGAGTAGCTTTTATTAGGAGAATTGAAGTGGCAATTGTTAGCCATTGACGTGTCATTGAATTAGGCAGGAAACGGTTTAGGAGTTTGGGGTCCATGTATTAAAGGCATAACTGTAACCGATGAGAATTCATTCAAGAATTAATCAGAAACGTTATTCTTTTGTTCTTCTCTGTTCTTGCTCCGTTGTGAGGGTTTGCGTCCCTTAACATTGGTGCTTTCATCATTGTGGACTTGCCATTTTTCTACAAAATCCATGCTTTCTTCTTGTTGAACTCATTTTCGTTCTTCAAGATGCAGGATGAATTTAGGGCTTCTCAACCCCATATTTCAACTTCACCTTCCATTGCAACACTAGTGGATAATCTTGCTGTCGCCATTACAAACCTTGCACGATGTAGCACAGAGATGTATGCTGATTTTGCAAGTTTTAGGAACGAGATGCGCGCCGACTTCGCCAAGATTAAAGCTAATTTCGCAAAGGTTAGTACCCTAGCTTCTACAATGAGTTTCGATGGCAGTGTCCCAGTTTCGGAAGATGCTATTAGTGTTGATGTTTCCGGTTCTGGAGTCAATCAAGAAATTCAAGAGATGGTTGCTGTGGCGCATCAGTGTATTGCAATAACTCCAATTTTGATTGATGTGGAAGCTAAGTCAGTTGATTCCTTTTTGGTTGGGTGTAAAGTGCAAACTGTACCCTTCCTTGGCTTGACGATCTAAGTTTGATGGCCATATACTGTGTCTCTGATGATATGGTAGCTGCAAGACACATGTTTGATGAAATGTCTGACCTAAGTACAAGGTCTTGGTACGTGATGATATATGACCCTTTGCTTTATTGGGACCCTGGAGGATTTCTTTTAACCATCGTAGAGAACATGCTGGATATTGGACGAATAAGTCTTCCGCATGAAGACGCCAAGCCATATAAACTTGATCTCGTTCTTAAGAAAGGAATTTGCCTCTATGGTGCAGAGATTTCTCCTAAATCTGTAAGTGTTGGCTTAACAGAAGCTTCCTTTACAAGGTTCCTTACTTTTACTTGGGATCCAAAAGGTTTCTTTGCTCTTTCTTTCACATTGAACCTTGAGGACAAGATTCCTTTACAAGATGGGGTGAATGATGTAAGCATCAGTAGCAGCAGAAAGATGATACAAGTAGCCATTGTAGTTATATTAACATTCACCATAGAAGATGAGCAACCAGAGGTCCAAGGTCGAGTGTTGATGTTAACCAAAAAAAAAATAATTGCAACAAAAAGTCAAAATGGGCATAATGGAGTTTCTTATACACAATATCTCAATAAGTTGCATGGCCTTATCCAAGTGGAAAAGTTAACTTGCTGGATGATCACTGGGGAGAGACAGGCTGCAAAAATAAGAGGTTTACACCTTCAAACAATTTTGAGGCAAGATGTTAGTTTCTTTTATGAGGAAACTAATACTGAAGAGGTTGTTAGAAGGATATCAGGTGATATTGTTCTTATTCAAGATGCCATGGGTGAGAAGGTCGGACAGTTTATACAGTTAATAGCAACTTTCTTGGGAGGTTTTGTAATAGCATTCATCAGGGGATGGCCTCTAACAGTTGTCATGCTATCTTGTATTCTACTTATTCTAATGAGCATGGTTATTTCAAAAGCATCATCCAGTGGACAAACAGATTATTCTACAAACAGATTATTCTACAGCAGCAAGTGTAGTAGAGCAGACAATAGGTTCTATCCAAACAGTTGCATTATTCACTGGGGAGAAGCAAACTATAGCTAAATATAATCAGTCCTTGATCCAAGCTTACAAGACTCGAGTGCAAGAGGCAATATCTTATGGTCTGGAGTTTGGTTTACTCTTTTTTGTTTATATCTCCACTTATGTTTTGGCTGTATGGTTTGGTGGGAAAATGACAATAAGGAAAGGATATACTGGAGGGAAGGTTGTGACTGTAATTTTTTTTGATTTGACTGGCTCCATGTCTCTTGGGCAGGTTCTTCCAAGCTTAGGTGTTTTTGCTGCAGGACAAGCTGCAACCTTTAAGATGTTTGAAACAATTAAAAGGAAGCCAGAAATTGATTCTTATTATGATACAGGTCAGCAACTTGGTGAAATTCGTGGAGAAATAGAACTTAGGAAGGTTTGCTTTAGTTATCCTACAAGACCTGATGAAATGATCTTAAATGGATTTCTTTCAACACCAAGTGGCACTACTGCAGATGAGACAATTAAGGGAGGCACTTTCAATGAATTTGTACCAGATTCTGCAGCTATTGCTTCAAGCATCCAATATCATGCTGTGTTCACCACATCTTTTTCTCCAGAGAAGTTAGAGCTCAGTAAGGCTCTCTTTGCAACTGCAGAGAGTGTCTGTGACTCCCTCATCATAAATTGGAATGCAACATATGACTATTATGAGAAGATGAATGTTAAACAAGCTTATTATATGTCTATGGAGTATCTACAGGGTAGGGCATTGCTGAATGCAATTGGGAATTTACAACTCTCAGGTCCTTATGTTGAGGCTCTCAAAAAGCTGGGTCACAATTTACAGGATGTGGCTAATCAGGAGCCAGATGCTGCCCTTGGGAATGGGGGACTAGGTCGACTTGCTTCCTGCTTTTTGGACTCCTTGGCAACGTTGAATTACCCTGAATGGGGATATGGACTTAGATACAAGTAGCTTATAACAAAGGATGGTCAGGAGGAAGTTGCTGAAAGCTGGCTTGAGATGGGAAATCCCTGGGAAATCTTAAGAAATGATGTCTATTATCCAGTTAGACTCTATGGAGAAGTTATTTCAGGGCCAAATGGAAGTAAACAGTGGATTGGAGGAGTAGCTTTTATCTGGACTGGCTCTCCATCCTGAAAGTAGGAATCTGCCTGTGCATTTGAATGAAGAGATAAAGTCTTTCAAAAAGAAAAAAAAATACGCAGCATGTGCAACCTATAAAAAAAAAAAAGGATTTCTAGTTCTTTTTTTTCATTGGGACCTTGAGGACAAGGTCCATTTTTTAGGGGAAGGCAATGTTACATTAGGAGAATTAAAGGTACAGCTCCATAGCAGTTACATTAGGAGCATTAGGAGTAGCTTTTATTAGGAGAATTGAAGTGGCAATTGTTAGCCATTGACGTGTCATTGAATTAGGCAGGAAACGGTTTAGGAGTTAGTGGTCCATGTATTAAAGGCATAACTGTAACCGATGAGAATTCATTCAAGAATTAATCAGAAACGTTATTCTTTTGTTCTTCTCTGTTCTTGCTCCGTTGTGAGGGTTTGCGTCCCTTAACATTGGTGCTTTCATCATTGTGGACTTGCCATTTTTCTACAAAATCCATGCTTTCTTCTTGTTGAACTCATTTTCGTTCTTCAAGATGCAGGATGAATTTAGGGCTTCTCAACCCCATATTTCAACTTCACCTTCCATTGCAACACTAGTGGATAATCTTGCTGTCGCCATTACAAACCTTGCACGATGTAGCACAGAGATGTATGCTGATTTTGCAAGTTTTAGGAACGAGATGCGCGCCGACTTCGCCAAGATTAAAGCTAATTTCGCAAAGGTTAGTACCCTAGCTTCTACAATGAGTTTCGATGGCAGTGTCCCAGTTTCGGAAGGTGGTACACTCAAACTTTCCTTAGGAGATCTAACACTCAAGCTTTTCCCTAGAGGTTCTCACAAATTTTAAGCTCTAAGCTTTTCTTCAAGTCTTTAACCCCTCACTCTCACACACCACAAACTTATATAGAGGAGGAAGAGAAATTCTAAAAGTAATTATGGAACATAGGGAGACAAGGGTACAACCTTGAGCAACTCAAAGGTGTGCTCTTGAGTCTTGTGCAGCATTAAAAGAAGGAATAACTTCCAACAAATCACCTCCTTCTGACTTCAATGTGTTGGCATTAGCAGCAACCCGACACTGTTACAACAGTCTTCGAATTTCTTGCTGGTACCGGTTTAGTCATCATGTTGAACCAATTCAGGTCGGTGTGCACCTTGACGAGTTCGAGTTGTCCACCATCCACCACATCCTGGATCTAGTGATACCTCACATCAATATGTTTAGTGAGGAAGTGATAGGTCGAGTTCTTCGCTAGATGAATAGAGCTTTGATTGTCACATTTCAGCTCGTGCTTGTCTTGATTATGACCGAGTTCAGAGAGAAACTTCTTCATCCATAATAATTCCTTACAAGCCTCAGTGCTATGTATTCGGCCTCGCTTGTTGAAAGTGCCACACATTTCTTTAGTTTTGATTGCCAGGAGACAACTCTTCCTGTAAATGTCATCAAATAACCAGTAGTCGACTTCCTAGAGTCGGCATTTTCCCCTAAGTCAGCATCCATAAAGCCCACTAGCTCGACCTTACCTTCTCCAAAGCGGAGGCATAAACTTTTTGTTCCTCTGAGATACTTGAAGATCCACTCCACTGCTTTTCAGTGTTCTTTGTCGGGGTTGGGCAGATATCGGCTCACAATTCCAATTGCATACGCCAAGTTGGGTTTCGTAAAAACCATTGCATACATCAATCTTTATGTGGATTAGTATGGGATCTTTAGCATCTCGTCTTTTTCTTCATCAGATCTGGGACACTGCTTCTGGCTCAGCTTTATGTGTCCGGACAAGGGGGTGCTCACTATTTTGACTTTGTCCATGCTAAATCTTTTCAGGATCTTCTCTATGTATTTTTATTGACTTAGCCACAAGTAGCTTTCTATGTCGGTCTCTAACAATTTTGATTCCAAGTATTTGCTTTGCAAGGCTGAGGTTCTTCATCGCGAAGGATGAGCTCAACGCCTTCTTCAGGGCTGCTATTCTCTATTGTTTTGTCCTACAATAAGCATATTGTCAATGTATAAAAGAAAAATTAAAAAATCTCCAACTTCATACCTCTTGACAAACACGCAATGGTCGGGAAACAAAGTATAGTTGATATTTTGCACTGTCATTTTTTGATTTCTAGATTGAGGTTGGCTTAACTAATTGAAGATAAAAAAGGAAATTAATAGGCTGGTACTTTGAGTGCCTTTAAACATGATGTGGTGTTGTAGACAAATCTAACTAACTAAATGATAAAGAGAAACTCAATTGTAGTGAAGGCCCAGGTTTAACAACCAACACAGGTAGGTAACAGGATATCAAAGGAAATTTACAGAATAAATCAAAAAGAGGAGATAAATGGTAATGAGAACAAAACTTATTATCTACCATTAGGGATCTGCTTCGAAACTGAAAATATAGAGAAATGCACAGAATCTAAAATTGAAACGTTTTTTTTTCAAACTTACACTTTGATTGCTAAAATTGAAAATTGAAGGGCCCGCCTACCCCTAAAGGCCCAAAGTTGAAGGAGGATTTGTAATTTTTTCTGACAATATACATAGAAATTCTCAAAAAGAAATGATTTTGGAGATAAAAATAAGACAGCCCTAAAGTAATAAATATGGGGCATTTATGATAAGCTCACAATTAAACATTTTTACCAAAAAATAAATAAATAAAAAAATGAAGAAGGAGGGGGGGCAAAATACAAAAAGACCTGCAAGATCCTGATGAGCTGAGAGTGTTCTGTGCATCTCAATGAGTTGCTCACAAATGGTGGCATAAACAGCAATTTGTTTTCTGAGAGTTTCTAATTGCTCATCAGTCATCACCTTCACATACATCATATCTCCGTTGGCATCAACATTCCTATTATGCTGCCACCTCTGCATCTGTTTCTGCCATTCCATTACATTCACCATCTGTTCTCTGCTGTCTGTGTTGGTTTTGGAGATGAAAAATATAATTGAGAAATGAGGTACTAGTTTATTGATGCATAACAATACAACTTATAAAGAAAAATAATAAAAAGAAACTGCTCACGACTACATAACTTCCCATCAATAGAAAAGAAAACTGCTCACCTCATAACTACCCATTAAAGTAGAAAAGTAACTGCTCTCTACTTAACAACTCATTAAAACAGAAATAAAAACTGACTCCTAAATAATTAAAAATATTGCAGTTTCTAAAGCATGATTTCTAACACTCCTCTTTGCTTTTGGAGCTGCAAACACCAATCTTCTTCCTTAGATTTTCAAATTTGCTTGCAGGTGCACAAATGGCTACATTTCATTTTTGATAAATATTGGACAGCAACCTTGTTCCACGAATTGGTGGGTCTGGTGGGTCTGGTGGGTCATCTTCTAACTCTTCTTGCCAATGTTCCACTCCTTGCTCTTTGCTTATTTGGATGAGAGGACTTGATTTCTGCTTACTCATGGATGCCTCTTGTGCTTGTTTCCAGTTCCACTTCTTATCTTCATGAAAATAAACATCTGAGTGGATCAACTGCAGCTTATTGGAGGCTCTCCAACTTGACTTAGGAAATGAATTTCTGTTTTGTTTGCCAAATTGAAAGGCATTACAATTTGCAAAGGTTGGTAAATAATCTGCAAAGGTTGGTAAATCATTTGACAGCTCCTTCTTCATCAACAACATATTTGAGAGGTGACAATGGCCTAGTCTCTTGTGCCAAGTCTCAGTCACATTCTCCTATGTGGAAACAGCAGCTTGCTCCTCCTTGATTGGTTCAAATGAGAAACTCTTGCCTCTCATTTTTGCTTTGATGATTTCCTTTCCATTCTCATCGTGAATGAGACAAACTCTATTTTCGAAAAGCACTTTGAATCCTTTTTCAATCAATTGGCCAACACTCAACAGATTTTGTTGAATTTTGGGTACAAAAAGGACATCAGGAATAAACTTTCATGCCCCATTTGATTGCACTTGATGCATTTAGCATCAGGTTTCTGCCAACATCTGAAAGGAGGGTGACCCATTTTGCCACAATGCTGACAAGGTGGGTAACTTTTCTTTTCACCCTTTCCTTTGTTGTAATTAGTTTGTTGGCTCTTGGCTACAAGAGCACCTTCAATAGCCTGATCTTCCCTCATCAATCTTCGCTGCTCTTGGGCTTGGAGAGCATGTAGCACTTCTGCAAAAGTAATTTTAGACAGATATCCAACGAAGCAATAGATGCTTCGTACCTCTCTGGCACTGTTACCAGAATTTTCTCAACAATTCTGGAATCTGCAAAATTACCGCCCAGTAACTTTATCTTGTTGGCAATGCCCAACAATGTGTCTGAGTATTCCTTGATTATTTCAGACTCTTTCATCCTTTGAATCTCAAATTCCCTCATTAAGTTAAGCACCTGCATGCTTCGAATTCTTTCATCTCCAGCATATTCTGCCTTTAGATAGTCCCAAATTGTTTTTGCCGATTTGAGAGTCATGACCCTAGTAAAGATGGTTGTAGAGATACCAGCAAAAAGGCATGATTTTGCCTTTGCTTTTCGGTTTTTTTTCTCCTTATGATTCTTGATCTGGGCCATGGTGGGATTGTCCGGCAGAGGAAGGACTTCATAATCCTCTTCTACAGCTTCCCAAAGATCCAAAGCCTCTAGGTAAGCCTCCATTTTGACGGCCCAAAGATCATAGTTTTCCCCATTGAAATCTGGAAGAGCTGCTTGGGAAAAACTTGTTTCAGAATCCATTCTACAGGTCCCGTAAGAAAAGGGCTCTGATACCAATTGTTGGTTTTGGAGATGAAAAATATAATTGAGAAATGAGGTACTAGTTTATTGATGCATAACAATACAACTTATAAAGAAAAATAATAAAAAGAGACTGCTCACGACTACATAACTTCCCATCAATAGAAAAGAAAACTGCTCACCTCATAACTACCCATTAAAGCAGAAAAGTAATTGCTCACTACTTAACAACTCATTAAAACAGAAATAAAAACTGACTCCTAAATAATTAAAAATATTGCAGTTTCTAAAGCATGATTTCTAACAGTCTGTTTGTCTCTCATATGAGAAAGAGAAAGAGAGAGAAAAGTCAGCAAAGGTTTGTCAGAAAAGTAGAAAATTGGGAAAGCAGAAAGAACGAGAAACAAACAAAAGACACAACAAACGGCAAAACGACCGTACTACAGTAAATTTTTAAATGTATTTTCAGAAGATGATATATTTGAAAAGATTGGCCATTGTAGAGCAGTCAACCACGTTAGGTTGACTGACGAGTTTAGTCCCGCCATGTACGACAACGGTACTTCATGCCACGTCTGCCAGGCTCAGCTATCCCGCCATACCATTTGACGCGTTATAGACCCGTCAGTTTAGGTAACGTGAGTTAGGTGTGAGTCAGCTGCCGTGTGTCAGGTCAGATGACCAGAATCCCGTCGACCTTCATGACGTCTTCAGACCCGTCAGTCAGGCTGACGTGAATCAGACTGGAGCAGACCCATCACTCCCGTCAATCAGGCCAGTTGCTTTTTCCCTTCGTGTTTCCATTCTCTTTTCTCCATTTCTGAGTACCGTCTCCTTCTCTCTATTTCGCGTTCCATTTCCCTTGTTTCTCCATTACTCCCGTCATCCCATTACTCCTGTGTGAAGCATCTTCTGGGGCAAAGTATTGGTTTTCCACAGTCCGTTTTCAAACTGAAACGTCGGAGCAAAAAAAATTTCGCACCGGAACTACTGTTGACGTTCCCATCTTTGCACCTCCGTGTTTGTCACCTTCCACTGGTATGGCGTTTGGCTTTATTTTGTTTTTTTGATAGCCAAGTGTTGTTTTAGGGTACCTATTAGTTGTATTTTGAAAACTCTAATTTTATATCTGTATTTAGTAATAATTTTTAATGTGATTTTGTTGTTTAACTGATGTGTGGTGTAGTATTATTTGATCAAAAAAAAACACATTTGATAGTCAAGTGTTGTTTTAAGATACCTATAAGTAGTAGTATTGTTTAGCTGATGGCACCGGAACCACACAGTTGACGTTCACATGTTTTTAATATTATTGTAATTAGTTACTTAATTATTAACAATTAGCCTAATTAATAATTCAGAAAAGGACCTTTAATATATTACGATTTTTATAGGGGGTAAATTTAAATATGCTAATCACATGTTTTAATTAATGTGTAATTAATGAATCTTTTCATAATAAATAACAACCTAAGAAAAACCTATTTAGCTAAATAAATAATCATTAATTGTTAATTAAATAATTAAATAGTAATAACTATTAGTATTATAATTAAATATTTGCTATCTAGTAATTTACGTTTTTCATAAGTGGTAATTATTAAAATAGCAATGAGTATTTTAATTATGTTGCTATCAGTGATTTTTTTTTTTTATAACATGCTATCAGTGATTTAATCATAACATCAAACACACTAAGAAAAACCCTATTAAGTTGTTTTATATACTAATTAATAGTGTCATAATTAATCATTAATGATGTTATTGAATCACTTTTCAAATAAAATTAAATTTTTGTAAACGGTACTAAAGAAAATTTTTATATCAATTAATTAATAATCAATTTAATTTGTCTTTGGGTAAAGGATAAATAATGTAATTATGATGTAGTAATTTTAAAAAGTGTTTTAATATATTTATAATCATGTGAATTAGTAATTATTAAAATCGTAACAAATTTAATTTGAGACTATTATATAGTTACAGATGTAAGTTTAGTAAATGAAACCCTAACATTTTGACATATTAAGTTAGATTATGAATGATGAATTATTAATTAAGGAATGGAACAGTAATTAAAATATAAAATGATGTTCAATATGAATGATGTTATTTAATCTTTTGTACAAAGTAATTGATTAATAATACAATATTATGAAATGGTAGCCAAAAAACAAAAATTGTCAAATAATTAATATGAATAAAATTAGTGTTTAAGGTTTTATAGTAATAGTAATAAATTGTGTGTCAAATAATTATTATGCCGTAATAGTTATTAGTGTTTTAAGTAATAGTAATAAAATTCGATGTTAAATTTGATTAAGTAATCATTGCAATTACTCTTTTAATTATATAGTCCCTATAATTATTGATAATTTTTGTGAATTGTTGTTAGTTAAATGGCTAGTCATGGATCTTGCATTGACCCCGGGCCGAAAGAGTGGGGTGTACTGGATGAAGCGGTGCAGCTATCTCACAGGTCCCAAGTCGTTTGGAACGTAGGACATTTGAAGTCTCTGAGAGTGAGACGAGCCTCAGAGGGGAGGGGCATCCGAGACGTGCATAACCCTGATGATATCCCCCTGGACTTGCAGCAGCATTTGATGCGTGCAGGTTTCTGGCAAGCGGCTCGCATGAGACGACTACTGGTATTATTAAATTATGAATTTATACATTTATTTTACATGTTAGCAATATTAAGGACCTTTAATAATTTTTTACTTTATTTTTTTGTCATGACAGATTGACCATGGCCTGATTACTGCATTGGTTGAGAGGTGGAGGCTTGAGACTCACACTTTCCACATGCCTGTTGGAGAGATGACTATTACTTTACAAGATGTTGAGGCCATTTTGGGTTTAGCCATGGAGGGAAGAGTCGTTTCTGGGTATACCCATGCTAATTGGGAAGATGTTATTCATCACAGGCAGTGGATTTGGACGGAGGGAATCTTAAGATGAGTTGGTTCACTCATCATTGGGCTCATTGGGCCGAGCATTCAGCTACTCACGAGGGACAGATTAGGTACATTCGTGCCTATCTTATGCGTCTCTTTGGAGGTTTTTTGTTATGTGACAAGTCGAGTTCAGTAGTCCCCTGTCGATACATTCAATTATTAGATGGGGACCTTGAGGAGACTCGTACATACAGCTGGGGGTCAGCGGTACTCGCAATACTGTTCCGTGAGCTATGCCAGGCCACATCTTCAGCGGCCAAAGATATTGGGGGATGTACGTTGTTGTTGCAGATATGGGCGTGGAGCCGATTTTCTACCATTGCACCTCCCATTCCATTACCCATTGACCCAGCAGATCACTATGGACGAAGGTTTAACGAATAGTCTCACATGAAGAAGATTATAGTATTTTTCTTATCATTTTTCTTTCATTCGTTAGTGCTAATTGTTGTATTATAATTTGTAGGTTCAATAATGTGGTATTGCGAAGCCGTCAATTTCACCTGAGGGATTACCGGATAGAGCTTGATCAGATGGGCCGAAACAATGTAAGAATTATTAAATGACCATGGCAGTTTTGTTCAACGATATGTACTTTATCCATGTTGCTTACACATATTTGCTTCATATAGGTTGTGTGGGAGCCATATAAGGACGCTTGGTACGAGTTTCTCGGTGCAGATCCTCACATGCAGAATATGTGGATGGCCGTGACACCTGTACTTGAGTTCCATATTTTCAAGATGCACCATCCTGATCGTTGCATGCGGCAATTTGGCATGCAGCAACATATCCCTGCACCTGCTGCACAGTTGCGAGGTGCACATGATCTTACCTTACGTGGTAAGATATCTGATAATTGGCAAGCCAAGATGGCCCCACACATACAGTTGTGGAACAATAGACATGAGCGCATTGAGACTGCAGATGCGTCGAAGGGGATCATGTCTCCTAACTCTGAGTATATGATCTGGTACTTCAGCCACACTAGACGGTTCATGACGAGGCAGGTCGCAAAGATTGGTCATGTTGTACGTATAGTTATTTATTCCGTCTTGGATGGATTGTACTTATTATAACATCGATTTTATGATTGCATGTTAGGCCTAAATTATCATATTTTTGTATACAGGTTGACGGCGTAGAGTGGATATGGTGGATACATTCACCACAGATGCGTGCAGAGCACGATGATGACCAGGTTCAAGAGGTTTGTGACCAGTTACTACTTGCTTTACAAGAGTTTGGTCGTGTTGCTGAGCCTGGCCCGATTGCACCATCCGGTCTATTGGTTAACATCCCAGATCCCGAGATACCTGTACCGCCTCATGCGAAGGAGGGTAGGGGAATTTGCCGTCGACGACCACGTATTGAGCATCAGGCTTACGACATCCCAGATCCTGGTCCACGAGGCGGTGGTGTTTATAGACCACCCATGTGGCCCACCATGGCATTTACTCCTATGCAGTGGTTTCCCACACATATGCCCACTGAGATGCCCACGCAGATGCCTATTCAGATGCCTACACAGATTGAGACAGAGATGCCCACGCAGATTCCTACACAGATGTCGGCAACGATACCCACACATATGCCTGTGCATATGCCTGGTTATTTTCCTATGCACATGGCAGCACACATGCCAACAAATATGCCGATGCCCCCACATCCAGATATATCATTTGGGTTACATCCACACTTGCCTTCACACACTCAAACACAGTTTCCTTCTTCATACCAGTGGATGAGCACACAATTTGATCAGTGCATGAGTTCGTCTAGTGTGCGAACCCCACCATTTGGAGGATTTAGTGCGTATCAGCCTACACATGGGTTTTTAGCATTCGGTGCGTATCACGGTACCCAGTCTAGTAGTGTTGTTGCAGGAGGGAACGTCCATGGCGAAACGTCACAAGCATCACGCAGTCCATATCAGTCAGCACAGGATACACAGGACACTCAAGGAACGCAGGACTACTTCATACAGGCAGCAACAGAGGATTTCAATGTTAGGCACGATCCTCATGCAGAGCGAGTGGGTGGTGTCATTCGTAGGAATCCTGAACGTGATGCGCGTTTGAGACCATGGCCCACATATACTCCACCATCATAGCTGTCTGTTGTCAGGTACGTGTTTGGCTTATTTCAGACTTTATGTTATTTTATATTAGTGCATTGCTGTGTTTATGGATGACTGTACTTTATGGATTACTGAATTCTGTGGACCACCGTAGTAAATTTATTAAGTTTATGGATTACTGTATTCTATGGATTACTGAATTCTATGGACCACCCTCTTAAATGTCTTATTTTATGGATTATTGTAATACTATGGATTACTGTGATATGTACTTGATTGGATTTTTCTGTATATCAGGTACAAAAGGTTCAACATAGATGGTTTATATCCCTGGATTGGCCATTATTCTGCTGTTATGTTGTCCGATTTTTGTAGACCATGGCCCACATATACTCCACCATCATAGCTGTCTGTTGTCAGTTACGTGTTTGGCTTATTTCAGACTTTATGTTATTTTATATTAGTGCATTGCTGTGTTTATGGATGACTGTACTTTTATGGATTACTGAATTCTGTGGACCACCGTAGTAAATTTATGGATTACTGTATTCTATGGATTACTGTATTCTATGGATTACTGAATTCTATGGACCACCCTCTTAAATGTGTTATTTTATGGATTATTGTAATACTATGGATTACTGCGATATGTACTTGATTGGATTTTTCTGTATATCAGGTACAAAAGGTTCAACATAGATGGTTTATATCCCTGGATTGGCCATTATTCTGCTGTTATATTGTCCGATTTTTGTAGACCATGGCCCACATATACTCCACCATCATAGCTGTCTGTTATCAGTTACGCGTTTGGCTTATTTCAGACTTTATGTTATTTTATATTAGTGCATTGCTGTGTTTATGGATGACTGTACTTTATGGATTACTGAATTCTGTGGACCACCGTAGTAAATTTATTAAGTTTATGGATTACTGTATTCTATGGATTACTGTATTCTATGGATTACTGAATTCTATGGACCACCCTCTTAAATGTGTAATTTTATGGATTATTGTAATACTATGGATTACTGTGATATGTACTTGATTGGATTTTTCTGTATATCAGGTACAAAAGGTTCAACATAGATGGTTTATATCCCTGGATTGGCCATTATTCTGCTGTTATGTTGTCCGATTTTTGTAGACGACTTCGAAAATAGATATAGACCTCTAAATTTCAAGCACCATGACATATTATAATAAAATGCATGCATCATTACAACACATTAATTGGATGTGTGTATTGTAGGAGATGAACGCCTATTGTGTCCAGCTTGTTTGCAGATACTGCATTTCGTTCGGCTAGATGTTGGTTGCTCTTCAACTTCGTCCATTTCATTACGGATACGTGTGGATTTAGGACGCCCGCGACCACGCATCAGTGAGACATCAGGGATGAGTTTTGGTCCGGGATGTGGGGGTATTCCATCTTCACTACCAATAGGCTGAAATGGAGATGAGTACACATGGATAATAGAGCTTACAGAGAATACCGGATCCACGTATTGATCAACATCGTGGGCTACCTTCTTACACGCTGCAATAGCATGGCTGCACGGGATTTTGAAAGCTTGAAACTTACCACATTGGCATTTCTCATCACTCAGGTGCACCCAATATGTATTGCCTTGATCATCAACTTCAAAGGTAGTACGCGCCACATTATACTCCCGAACACGCATCGATGTTTCCCTCTCACTATTCTTTGTCATATTTTCTGAGATAACTTTTGAGAAATGCTTCCCAATCTCGGCATCTTTATGTGCTTTACACCCTCTTTTGAAAAAATAACGAGCAAGTCGACTATATGTACATTTGACCAAAGACGTTATTGGCATGTTCCTCGCTCCCTTGAAAACCTTGTTCACTGATTCAGACAAGTTAGTTGTCATGTGCCCGTATCTTCGACCACACTCATCATAACTCCGAGTCCATTTCTCTTTTGGAATGGCCTCAATCCATGTAGCGACATCCGGACTAATGCTGCGGAACTCGGCATACGCAGCATCAAAGTAATCTTTATTTGGGATATATCCTGCGAAAAAAATAAACAAATATTCAAAATGACCTAATTGACCATGGCAAAAACACATGGGAGATGACTAATTTGATAGTAATTACCTAGCTTCTTTAGAAAACCCTTCATGTACTGGTCCTTAAAACGTGTATTAAAATTGCTCCCTACATGACGAAGGCAAAAAACATGGTATGCATTGGGAGGTTGCCATCCAATGTCTGCATTGCTGACTGCTGATATAATGCTTTTGTGTCGATCAGAAATCAGACATATACCAGTCTTTTGAGTCACATGCATTCGGATGGATGCCAAAAAATACTCCCATGCTTCTTTGGTTTCACTTTCAACAATCGCGAATGCAATTGGCAAGACCTCATTGTTTCCATCTTGCGGTGTGGCGATCAGTAATGTCCCTTTATATTTACCGTACAGATGCGTACCATCGACCTGTATAACAGGTTTACACCATTTAAACGCCTCTCGACATTGACCAAAAGTCCAAAATACACGTTGAAAAACCCTGCACCCATTAACAACCTATCGATTCATGACACACGGTCCATGTTGAATATGATAAACAGACCCGGGAGAAAAATTCAACATGTGCCCGAACCATCTTGGCAAAAACGCATAAGACTCGTCCCAATCACCATAAATCTTAGCAATTGCTTTCTGCTTTGCCTTCCATGCCTTCCTATAAGAAACATTAAATCCAAAAAGGCCACAAACTCGTTCTTGAATCAAGATAACTGCCACTGAAGGTGAAGCCTTGACCATGTCTGCAAACCCATGTATAGCAAATTTGTAATCAGTAATTATATGGGCATTCACGGTATAAATAGATAAAAATTTACATGTAAAAAAACTTGAAGATTGCATATTACCTATAATGGACTCGGAAATAAATTGTGAATCAAGTTGTTTGTGATCTTGCGAAAGGGTTGTGCTAACACAAGAATGATTTCTAACCCATTTACTGACTACCCAATTGTTGCAATTCTTAGGTTTAAATGCCCTAACTCGCCAGCTGCAACCTTCTTCATGTTTATGACATTTCATAGATAACTTCGTCGTAGTACTCTCAACAACTATAGCTTCTTGATGTTCATTCATGCAGTAATGTTTTATAGCGGCTTGGACATCCCGCTTCGATCGGAACTCTTGTTTGACATATATTTCATCTCCTCTTCTCCACGGTGCATGGCCTAAGCCTTCGACATCGAGTATGTCTTCGTTCGGGTAATCGAGATTAATAGCCTCATAGTGTGGAATCGCATCCCAAAATGGTGTCACTTCTACAAATGCACACATAAAAATACACATATAAAAATAATATACAGTAAAATACACATACAAAATAAAAAATACAACCCATTTACTGACCTTCATGTATTGGTGGAACAACCGCAACATTGGACATAGGGATAACAGTCTGCTGTGTTATGGGATCATCATGATGTTCATAATTACCTAGATCGCTATCATTCTGATCATGGTCATTTGCCAATAGAGTGTCTTCATCTTCCTGATCCTCGTCCTCGTCCTCGTCCTCGTCCTCGTCCTCGTCCCCGTCCTCATCCTCATCATTGTCAGGTTCAACATTATAGTCGCTTTCTTCTCCATCCGCAACAGTTGATTGTGTGGGTTGGGGTACCGATGTAGATACAAATTGTGTCTGACTGTTAAGGTCCAGCCCACGTATTGGTGTTGACAGTTCCTCTGATGTCTCAATATCCACGTATAACTCAACAAATTGAGACGTAGTAGCATTTTGGACAAATGTTCCAAGAAAAATATCAATCTCTTCATCATCAGTTATTTCAAAACCTGCATATTTGCGATTTCCACATGGGACTCTACCCGTAACTGAAGATATTACCTGATTTTGTTGCAACTTCAACTTCAGACGAATCTTCTTAAGTAGATCTTCAATGGACAAGCCTCGAACAATATACATTGCTCTTTTTTCTCCTTCAAAGCTCAAACCGCCTACACCATTAATTTTAGAACCATTGTAATATACAAATGTACGATATTGTTCCATTCTACTATTGTGTTTTTATGCAAATAATACACAAAAATAAGGACAATAGTGGAGAGATTCAAAATAACTAAACCCACAACAGATATTTAAATAAACATTGCAAGAAGTGATAGAAAAGAAAATACAAATCAAGAAACGGTTAGTCTCATACGCAAAAATAGAAACACCAAATTGTTACGCATTGAGCAACCTCGGAGGCTACTATATATAACCAAAAAATATTTGTTGTCAGTGTGCACATTAGTTGTGTCTGTAAGTAATAACCGGACAGCATGTGCCGTCAAGGAAGTAGCGGGATTGCACATAATATATTCCCTGCCTCCCATACGTCCGTCAACAGTAATATTTGAAAATAACCCGTCAATATGGCTGACGGGATTAAAGGTGGTTCAATAATATTTCAACATAACCCGTTAATATGGATGACAGGATTACAGAATATATTCCATGCGCAAATGGTTGATGGGATTAAAGAACCAAAGAATATATTCCCTTATCAAACACAACCCGTGAAGATGGCTGACAGGTAATTGACACACTGTCCTATTGTATTGTTTTTCTTCCTTTGTTAATTTTTTTTGTCATAGACAGAAGGCTTTTTTCCTTTTGAAATTCTCTCACATTCATTTCAACTCTTTTGAATAATGGAGTTCGATTAAGCCATTCACGTCACCATGCTTGACGGCTTCAATGCTGACTGGACGCGTCATTGTTGCTAGCGGGATAAGTTTCGGCCCCCATGTTGACGGGTCCACAAGGCGTCATCTGGAATGGCGCGACAGCTATGCGAAGTCTACATGGCACGCGGTGCCGTTATATTATTTGGCGCGACTGAACTCGGCAGTCAACCTTACGTGGTTGACTGCTCTACAATAGCCAATCTTTTCAAATATATCATCTTCTGGAAATGCATTTAAGATTTTACTGTAGTACGGTCGTTTTGCCCACAACAAACATTATAACCAAGAAACTTGATTCTCTCATATCCCCTGTTACATGTGACTTCATTATTATTAAATAATATTATTTGTTTTTTAAAAAAAAAAACTATACAACCAAAATTAGTCATATTTATTAAAAAAAACAAGTATCATGTTGTAGGATAATTTTTTTATTATATTACAGAGATAATTAGTGTGGGATCCAATATTTTACAAAATAAAAAAATGAGAAACTTTTTTTTTTTTTTTTTGTAAATAAAATGAGAAACTTTAGTATTATCATACAACATGACAAGTTCAAAATCTATATTTAATTG
This sequence comes from Gastrolobium bilobum, assembly GCF_033153095.1. Classification (NCBI taxonomy): domain Eukaryota; kingdom Viridiplantae; phylum Streptophyta; class Magnoliopsida; order Fabales; family Fabaceae; genus Gastrolobium; species Gastrolobium bilobum. The sequence goes on along the minus strand of NW_026898322.1, from coordinate 26,795 downwards.
TTTCGCAAGAGCGAGAGGAGGGTACATTTGTTTTAGTTTATTTTTAAATTAATTTTGTGATTTGATATTATATAAAGTTCATTTAAATAGGTTGACGAAGAAAAAATTATTTATTTAAAAATAAAATACAATTCTTTTTAAAATACGAATATAAGTATATCGTTAAAAATTTATAAATTTTATATTTATAATTAATACTAGTCAAAAAAATTTAGTTTTCCTCAAAAACAAATCTTTCACCCGCAACCCAACTCCACTTTTGAAGGCCGTGGGAAAAAGCCAAACATTATTTTTACTGTTGAACTTATTATTTATTTATTTTTATTTTTTATTTACAGGAAACGTGATTTCCGCAACAAGACAAACAAGCATTATAGTAGCATTTAATGGACAAATAAAATGAAATAAGTCTGTTTTATATTTTAAATGAATTCTTTTTTATTTCATTGTATAATTTAATTATATATATATTATATTCCATCCATTTTTAATACAAATCTCATAATATTCTTTAAAGATATGAAATTGATTTAAATATAAAAAATATTGTTTGAGAAATTTAATATTAATTGTACAACTTTTTGTGATCGATGTGTGATGATTGTTATCTTATCTTATTTTTATATAGACAAATAGTTTGATCTTTTATAATAAAAATTTTTTGGTACATATAAATTTTTGGTAGTTATGTATAAATTTCTAAATACAAATAATTTTTTGGCACACATAAATCTAAAATTTTAAAAATAATACACTTGTGCCAATCTCTCCAATATAAATAAAAAATAAATAAATAAATCATAATGTATACTATTAAACATTGAAATTTGTAGCAATTAATTTCAAATTTAACAAAAATAAAACAGTGCTTTGCCACAAGAGAAGAGATAGATAGATAACATAGGAAATGGAGCAGAGCACTGAAAGCTCGTCCGTAGAGAGCAATAGTGTAAAATATTGAAACAGAACTGTAGGGCTTTACCCCCAAGTGAAAGCCCATCCAGTAATTCTGGAAGGTTTGGGCCAAATCCAAGGGCTTTGGAAATAGTTTTCAACCAACTCCCTCACTAGCTGCGTCATTGCCCCAAAGCACAAAAATGCCTTGATCTGTCTTAGCCTTTTAGGGGAGGGGGAAATAATTATGAATTTTCACACTTTAGCATCTTTTAAAAATAAAATCATTTTTTTCTGTTAAATTAATTTTTTTTTTAAAAGATGTATTATTCAATTTTTATAATATTTTTTTTTAAAAAAGATGTATTATTCAATTTTTATAATATTTTTCTATCCTTATAACTGAATGTTTTTACTTAAATTGTTGGTATAAAAAATCATCATCATCTTTGTGTATGAAAAATGGTGTGTCATTTCATATGTTCTATTTCAAAGAATCAGATTAATATCAAACAATCTTAATATCCAGAAATCATCATTATTTATCACTAACTCAAGCGTATGCTACTATAAATTATATATGATATTTATAACCTAACTTGAAAAGAAATTATTTATTTTATACAATAATTTTAATTTTGTAAAAACACACAATGAATTAAATATTAATTTATTAATTATTATCTAAAAACATCCTAAGCGATAATTAATTTTAACATTAATATAATTTGATAAAAAATTTATTCAATTACTGCCAACGGCCTTTTTCCAATTTGATGAATTTCTTTAGTTAGGTGACACAACTTGCCAATCTTCAGAGTCATTTTAATCATAACCTTAAAAATCCACTATTAAATATACATTTTAAAATTATATTTTTTTCGGATATCTAACCGTAATTTTACAAGCAATCAGGTCAAAGTTTGTCAAGCATCACAAACCCACTAACAAAATAAAAAATTTGAAACTAAGAATAGCAGGGCTTTACCCGAAGGGAGCCCTTCCAGAAATTCTCGAAGGCCTGAGCCAAACCCAGGCCTAAGAGGGGGTTTGGAAATAGTTTTCAACCAGCAATTGACGCGCCTCGGTTAAAACCTCATTAGCTGCGTCATTGCCCCAAGCGCAAAGATATTATACTGGGTTGTCTGACACCTCGTTTAATAAGAGTTTGCACCAGTTTCATCTATTACTTTAGCCAATGTGGGACTTCGCTCAAAACAAACGCTGCCTTCCACCGTTGTAAAGCATGAGGAAAACTTGAGGTTTTGGCCGATTAAATTCACTCAGACATCAAATCAAACTGTAAGGTATACAGGGATGACACGAATATCCACAATGATATATGTCCATATCAGATGAATTATGTGGATAGCCTCCATGGAATCAATCTCCACATAAACTTAAAAAAACCACAATCCTAAGCTAGGCATAACCCATCTCCCACAGCCCATAACTCAGCATGCATGTTCACTGGCGCAACCTGGTGCTGCACAATGCATAAGACCTCATGAAGCCAACGTCCCAGGTGATCCCGAAGTCACCCTCTGAGCTTAACATAGTGGATCAGGAGGAGCATTCCAAGCCCCCCACATCTTATTCCGGATAGTGATAATTATGTTGATGTGCATAACAGCTTTTAGTCACCCTCTGGATACTTTTTTTAACCATTGCATAATGCAGAGGCTTTGATGATTTTCGAAAATATACTCATTACGTACTTCCTAAGTACCCAAAAACACCCTACTGAAAAATTCAAATTCTGCCTGCACTTTCAAATCAGTAACCAATAACATTTGCTAAAGTGTTCAAGCCAGTGCCCAATTTCAGGATGATAAAGAGATGCATCATTGACACTAGAGCACGGACCAAATTTTCCTCTTCCTACAAAATAGACAGGCCAAAGTATTGGGGAGAAGACATTTTTTCACATAGCACATCCTATTTGACTGACCAATTAAAAACTTCTCTGGTCTATGTCATTCCATTCACCACACTGTTAGCCGGATGATTCAGAATAGAGGCATGGAACGATAGCCATAGAAAACAATAGAAATGAAGTTTATATTCACAAAACCGGTCAAGGATTCCAATGCAAGTTCATACTTGTCTACATAGGAAATGAAACTACAGCTACAAGTGACTCTCGGGATACATAGGAAATGAAACTATACAGCTAGAAGGTTGTTAAAACGTAAAGTCTATGTAAAAAATGGTAGGGGGAGCAAAAACGTAAAATTGTAAAACGTAAACAAAACGTAAGAGTTTACTAACGTATTAAAAATAAAATATATATCCAACATATATAAAACCAAAACCCACAAACATGTTTATTTTATAAGAATGTCAATTTTAATTTTTGTTTTAAAAAGTCTCACGAAATCCACACCGATAGAAAATCCATTAAAATCGTTGAATTTTTGAATACCACGAGCTTGTGATTCCATTGTTTAAAATCCTGATTGAAACCAACGGATTTGGACAGATTCTAAAATAACCATTTAAAATCCTAATCGAATACCACATTATTTTTTTCAATCCATTAAAATTCTAGTCGAATACCAACGGATTTTTTTGTCCAAAAATAATCCATTAAAATCCTTTGAAATCTCAATCCAATACACCCCCTAAGTATATCCTAAAAAATTTATAAATTTTATATTAACAAATCAATCACCGTGGGAAAGAGCCAAACATAATTTTTTTGTTTTTTACTGTTGAACTTATTATATATATATATATATATATATATTTTTTTTTTATTTTTTTATTTTATAACTGGAAACGTGATTTCCACGGCAAAACAAACAAGCATTATGGTAGCATCTAGTGGACAAATAAAATTAAATAATTCAGTTCTGTTTTATATTTTATTTTATTTTTTAAAATGAAATTATAAAATATTTTTTAATTCAGTGTATAATTAAATTTTATCTTTAAAATATATTAAACATAAAACTAAATTCATATATTACATTCCATCGATTTTTAATACAAATCATATAATATTTTTTAAAGATATGAAATTGATTTAAATATAAAACATATTGTTTTAGAAATTTAATATTAATTGTACAACTTTTTGTGATCGATGTGTGATGACTGTTATATTTTTATATAGACAAATAGTTTGTACAGATACATTTTTGGTAGTTTTATATAAATTTCTAAATACAAATAATTTTTTGGCACACAAATCTAAAATTTTAAAAATAATACAATTGTGCCACTCTCTCCAATATAAAAATAAATAAAATAAAACATCTTTATGGATACTATTAAATATTGAAATTTGTAGCAATTAATTTCAAATTTAACAAAAATAAAATAGTACTTTGCCACAGGAGAAGAGATAGATAGAAAGGAAATGGATTACGGTAAAACAATGAATTTATATATGATATATATTATTTTTTTTTGGAAAATATATATATGATATTTCTAACCCAACTTGAATAAGAACATATTTATTTTATGCAATAAATTTAATTTTGTAAAAAACACTTAATGAATTAAATATTAATTTTTAAAATAATAATAATAATTACATTAATAGTATATGTAAATATGAATTATTATCTAAAAATAGCCTTGTCAGAACATCATAAGTCGGTAATTAATTTTGGGGATTTGCATTTGTCATTTAACATGACACAACAAATTTTTCTACACACACAATATTTTGTGCCACCCACACTTTCTGAAGAAAAATGAAAAAAAAATTTATGGCACGCAAAATGAATCTCTATAACATTGTACAATCACTTTTCCTACAAGATAACTCTTATAAAACCCTTAATTTTGAAATCATTATAATTTGATAATATATTTTTTAACTAAATTACGGCCCAAAGGCCTTTTTCCAATTTGATTAATTATTTTTGTTTGGTAATATAATTTTCAACCAATCATCAAAATCATTTTTACGCAATAACTAATAGTATGTTAAATATACAATTAAAAATTTTAATTCGTTAATTAATCGATTATATTTTGGATACTGAACCTTGAAAATTACTATCAACCAAGATTTGTAATAGGACACTACTACCACTAGTAAATAATTAAAGTTTAAAACTAAGAATTGCAGGGCTTCACCCAAGCGCAAAAATACTCTAATCTTTTGTCTGACACATACGTTAATAGGAGCTTGCACCAGTTTCATCATTTGCTTTAGCCAACGTGGGACATTTCTCAAAACAAACACTGCCGTACTACCCTTGTAAAGCATGAGGAAAACTTGAGGTTTTGGCAGATTAAGGTCGCTCAAACTTCGAATACAAAAACACCCTATTGAAAATTTCAAACTCTTGCATGCACTTTCAAATCAGTAACCAATAACATTTGAGGAAGTGTTCAAGCCAGTCCCCAATTTCAGGATTATAAAGAGATGCATCCTTGACAATAGAGCCAAATTTTCTCTTCCCCCCCCCCCCCCCCCCCCCCCCACAAACTGGACAGGCCAAAGTATTGGGGAGAATACATTTTTTCACATTGCACATCCTATTTACTATCAAAGCTAAAAACTTCAGTTCCACCTTATGATTGGGGAGAATACATTCTGATTCACACACAACCTCATATTTTCATCTTTTTTCTTGACAAAGACTGGTGCTTCCCAAGGTGACACACTTGGTCTGATGAACTGTTTTGATAGAAGTTCCTCTAATTGTTTCTTTAGTTCAACAAGCTCTACAGGTGACATCCTATAGGGTGCAATGGAAATTGGCCCTACTCCAGGTATTAGGTCAATGGAGAATTCAATTTCTCTGTTTGGAGGTAAACCTGAAATTTCATTCGGAAAAACCTCTGAGTATTCAGAGACAATAGGGATATTGGTTGCATCAGGTTTAACATTTGCTTCTGAAAGATTAAAGAGAACATATCATTGTGCTCCATCTAACAAACTCTTCCTAAGTTGGAAAGTTGACAAGAATAAAGATTCACTAGGAAGTTCTGACTCTTTTGTGAAAATTATAGTTTTATTATGACAATCAATGACCACACAATTAGCAGACAACCAATTCATACCGAGAATTACATCTATATCAATCATAGGCAAGCAAACTAAATCTATCTCAAACAATTTTCCTTTGAGTTGAAAATGATAATTTCTGCAAACTTAAAATGTGATTATCTTTTCTCTAGTAGGAAGAAAGATTTCAAGATAAGAAGGTAAAATAGAAATTGGCAATTTTAACTTTTGAGCAGAAGATAAGGATATGAAAGAATGAGATGCCCCAGAATCAAAAAGTACAGTTATAAGAGAATCTTGTATTAAGCTCGTACCTTGAACCAAGTTTAAAGCTTGAGCTGCTTTCTGACCATCTAGGGTGAAAACTCTTCCTCTTGTTGTAGGTTGGTTTAAAGAGTTCTGACCTTGATTATGAGGACACTTTCTCAACATATGTCCAGGCTTCCCACACTTAAAGCACACACCTCTTCCTGCCAAGCATTCTCCAACATGATTTTTCTTGCATTTTGGACATACCTGAATCTGAGAATTCGTCCAACCTGCATTCTTCTTCCCTCCATTGCTAGCAAAATTGTTTCCCGAGTTTTGCACCCGTGAAAACCCTTTGTTATTGTCATCACTCCTCCTTCGATTTAGGGCTCTGTCCTTCTCTCTTGCATCCTCAGCCTCCTTCATACTTGCTTCAATATCTTTGCACCTGTTTATTAATGATGAAAAATTCTTGATTTGGTGTCCTATTATCATACTTTTTAGTTCAGGTTTTAGTCCATATCAAATTTAGTTGTCAGCCATTCCTCATTAGGTTGATTCTGTATATAATTAGAATACCTAGATAATTCTTCAAATTTTGTCACATATTCTCCAACAGTCATGTTTCCTTGTTTCAGTTCAAGGAATTCTATTTCTTTTCTATTTCTTACACTTTGAGGAAAGTATTTTTCCAAAAAGGCATCTTTAAAGATTATCCAAGTTATCTCTGTTTCTTGGCTTTGGAAATATCTTTTGGTATTTGTCCACCAATGTTCTGCTTCTCCAATCAACAAGTATGTGGCAAAGTTTACACGATGAGTATTATAACAGTCCATTACTAGGAATATTTTCTCAAGTTCTTTTATCCATTCCATTGCTTCCTCAGGGTTATAGTCTCCACGAAAAGTGGAAGGTTTATGCCTACGAAATTCTGTAAGTCCTTTGTAGTCAGAATTAGGTCCTTCCAGAGCATTGACAATTCTAGGTCCACTTTCACTTTCATTATTATGGGTATAATTTCTGGTAGCACGGTCCTCCCTCAACTCTTGAATAATTTGGTGATTAGTTACAGCCTGGTCTCTAAGAGCTTCTGCTACACTGGTAAATGCATCAGTTACTGGGTTAACTTCTGGTTCAGAAGTTGAAGAAGATATTTGTCTTGTATTTGCCATAGATCTACATATATTGTTTTATGATAGTGAGTTGATCAGGTTCAATAAAATAATTCAAAATATGCATAATCTGTGACAAAATATGAACCGCTGCTCTGATACCATAAAAATGTAACATCCCTTAATGTTAACTTTTGTAAGGAATATTACATGTTTTCTTGTTTTATGTACATTTTCACTTTATGTACAGTCAGTGAGAAATAAATGAAAAGGAGTTAATGTTATTAATTAATACATATTGATGATAATAACGGTAAAGAAAATTATATAAAAATCTATCAACATTACTTCATAGATAATGTTACGCCAGGTACAAAAGGAAGTTATTTTATATAGGTCCTACAGTCTACTAAATATTACATCACTTCAGTTTATATTTTACATACTGACATCACTTAATTATACAATACAAGAGTCTTATCCTAATCTAGTCTATAGGTGTAAGTTTCCACACTCTCAGCATAGAATATCGAAGCAGCTCCTTGATTTCCTACTACAATATAAAACTCCATGCGGTCCTCGTAAGAGTAAATATTGATACTCCATCCTTCACCTAATAAGCTTAGACTAGGCATTATGATTTTCTAGAAAGGTTAGCACAAAACAAACACGTGAGAAGATTCTCAGTAACATTGAGGTTTTCTAACTATAACCATTTTCAGCCGTAATAACGAAAAATACCATTCTCTCAAATAATTTAATAAAATAAAGTAATATAATAAATAATACATTGTGTAATATTTAACTGAAGCTAAATAATATTCCAACTTTGTGGTTCTCTGCATATGAAAGATTTATTGTGGAGGAGCTCAAACCACGATAAGGCGTCCCTTACCCTATAATCATCTGAACCCAAACTCTGTGGTTCAGTTCATAGCAGTCTTCATCAGTTAAATTTACACATACTCTTCATAATTATTTGGTACCAAATAACGACCCAAATTAACAATCAGAAAACAAATTTAAAAGAAAATAAAAAAAAACCGTAGAAGAATGAAATCAAAAACTAAACTACTGTAACAAGTAAATTCAAGGAATATTAAAAGAGATGACTTTAACAAAACGACATTAGCATAAAAATTCATATCGTTTGAAAATAAGAAGAAAAATGAGAGAATATATATACTTTTCTACCCAATGTTACCTTATGTGTTACTGCCTCGTCGCTTTCCTCCTTTCTTTTTCTTTCTTTCTCCCTCTTTTTCTTCTCGCTGTTCTCTTTCCCTTTTTTTTCTTCTTATGGATAGTGATATATATATATATATATATATGGAAAAATGAAAATAAAGTGACTGGACGGTCCAGTGCATGTTCTCCCGCGAGAACATAGTGCAAAAATATTACAATGGTGTTCTCCCGGAGAACACAGTTATAATTTTACTATAACTGTGTTCTCGCGGGAGAACATAGTGCTCTGGACCGATTTTTACATCCAGTCACTGTACACTCACTAAACCCTATATATATATAAGAGACTTGTTTACGGTTAAGTTAGATTTGGACAAACTGGTTAGATTATAACTAAGTAATCATTACTATTCAGTGATAACTATCCACGTTATCAGTAACGTACCAGTTTCTAGAAGGATTTTCGTAAACGTTTATCAGATGGTTCCACGTTACATGTTTACGTTTTATTTAGTTTCTGTAATATATTTATACATATTTTTATTTTTTTATCAATTATTATATTATTATTAGTATTATTTATTTTATTATTAATATATTATATATTATATACATTTATCTTAATATTTTATTTCTTCTTTTTATTATTATTATACATATACGTAAACATATATATATATATATATATTTACGTTCACGCGAAAGTTCACGCTCTTTGCGTGAAAATTGGAGCAAATGGCGTCACTCTTGGCGCTAAAGGCGCCACAATTGGCTGGCGTCATTGTTGGCGCTAATGGCGTCACTTTTTTTTTTGATTTTTTTGAATATTACAGTGACAATTTTTGAGAAGATGTTCGAGTGATTTGTTTTTTAACTTGTATGAAAAAATTAATAGTGTTGTGTGTCAATGTGTAAATACGAGATTAACATGTATTAATTTTTTTATAATTTATTTGCATAGTGTCATGTTAACACAACATTGGTGACAACAATATTCAATATACATTTTATTTGTGTTTTGTTGTATGGTGTTATGTTAAGTTGCATAATAAATGATATATTTTGAGGTTAACAACTTATTCGTGTTGTATCAATTTGTATATTAAGCGGTACTTTAAGGTTAACGTGTTATTTGCATTGTGTTGAGGTTAGCGTGTTATTTGTATTGTGTTGTATCAATTCTCAAAATAAATACGTTGTGTTTGTGTTGAAAGGTCTTAATGTGTTTTTGAATTTGTCGAGTGTTAATATTGAGTATATTTGTGTTTGTGTTAAATTCGTGTCTTGTTATATTATTGTTGTTCTTTTTATCTGATGTGTTGTGTGTTCCAGTTTTTTTATTTTTTTGAATATTACAGTGACAATTTTTGAGAAGACGTTCGAGTGATTTGTTTTTCAACTTGTATGAAAAAATTAATAGTGTTATGTGTCAATGTGTATATACGTAATTAACATGTATTAATTTTTTTATAATTTATTTGCATAGTGTCATGTTAACACAACATTGGTGACAACAATATTCAATATACATGTTATTTGTGTTTTGTTGTATGGTGTTATGTTTTTTTTTTTTTGAACAAAACGGAAATGAAATTAACAACAAACAAGTCTAGGGGTAGAAGCACCCATAGAGTCCAGAAAAACAAGGAAATTATAGCCCTGAGGAGGGGAATCAAAATAACCGTATTCCAGTCTTGAGAGAGGGCCATATTCACAAGCCAGTCCGCTACATAGTTGCTTTCCCTGTGAGAGTGGGAAATCCTAACCGACCAAGAACGCTGAATTAGAGCCTGAATTCTCTGGACCAGGATATAACAAGGTTTAAACTTGTCACACCCTTTAAGCATTAGAGTGACCATGGTGGAGGAATCACCTTCGAGCCAGACTTGCCTGTACCCACGAGCCCAAGCCATCTCAAGTCCAATAAAAGCACCCCAAAGTTCTGCCATAAGGGAATTACCCCCGAGATTCCTAGAAAAACCCCACAACCAACTGCCACTGCTGTCTCTTAACACACCTCCACAACCCATCAACCTAGACTCCCATTTACAGGCTCCATCAGTGTTAAGTTTGAACCAGCCGTCAACAACTTATTTGCATAATAAATGATATATTAAGCGGTTATGTTAAGTTGCATAATAAATGATATATTTTGAGGTTAACAACTTATTCGTGTTGTATCAATTTGTATATTAAGCGGTACTTTAAGGTTAACTTGTTATTTGCATTGTGTTGAAGTTAGCGTGTTATTTGTATTGTGTTGTATCAATTCTCAAAATAAATAAGTTGTGTTTGTGTTGAAAGGTCTTAATGTGTTTTTGAATTTGTCGAGTGTTAATATTGAGTATATTTGTGTTTGTGTTAAATTCGTGTCTTGTTGTATCAATTTAAAGTATACCTTATAAATCACAGTATGTGCCAATTTATATTATTTATGTTTTTATAAGAAAAAAGTGATTGTGATGATTAACATAAATGATAGGTTATTTTAATTATTTTTTTATGTCATCTTTTTTATCATTTTCTAATACCATTGAATCAAAATCTCAGAAGGAGAGATAAATAATAAAAATGATAAATATTAATTGAAATTCTGGTAGACAAAATTGAAGAATGAAAAAAAAGAAAAAGAAAAGTTAAAAAGCGTTTTGTATTTATACTCATAGTCATTCACGTGTCTACATATAAATGCTAATTGCTAAAGTAAATTTATCATGAAACAAGACAAGTGATGTATTGACCAAGATTTTGTGTTATTTAACGTAAGTGGTTCAATTTTCTTGCACTTTATATTATATTAATGCCTTACAGTTTAGTCCAGTCTCCTCTCGTCACTAGGGAGTAAGGATTAAAATGGGTAAGGTCTGATTAAGGGATTACAATAATTTTGTATTTATATCTCCATCTAAGAAAAACATGTCTGATTACTTACTCGTGTTAATTAAATGGAATATGCATCTATTGTTTTAAACATGTCTTATATCCTTTCCAACAAAGAAAAAAAACATGTCTTATATCCTTTCCCACTTTATTGTTTTGATTAATTTTTTCTCCCATTTATTGTTTTAAACAAGAACTATCAAAGTAATTTTAATTAAAAAAAATGAATTTATACCTAAAAAACATTTTCCCTACTAAATAATATGATGACAATGTAATATGAAAGATGTGATATTAACTGTAAGAAGGGACGATCGAATTAAGTCCTCATTCAAAATTAGTCTTATAACTTATTTAAAAAATTAAAGTTTGTGAAATATTTAGGGGTTCGACTCACTTAAAAAATATAATTAAAATAGCTATAAAAATGTGACATTAATTTACGTAAGTCTTGGAATAATGCATTTCTAGTAAACTAAAGATTTTGCTTTTTCAAGTTGCGAGCAATATTGTCATAAAGTTAGTCAACAATTTGAATTGGTTATGAGCTTCAGAATTTGTAAACATGGCTTCTTTATTTTTGTCTAACTGTATGTATTATATTATTTTAATACCTTGATTTATGTCTAATTTAATTTCTCAAACTTTTTATTTATTTTATTTCTTTATTACTCAGGCTGGTGCGTTGATCGTAACCCGTTAACCCGGAAAAAACGGGCTAACCCGTTGGGTCCCCGCTCCCAACAAGCCATTTTTGTTGAGGTGTGGCGGCGCAACCCAATTGAAAATTGGGCTTTTGTCTCTCTCTTTTTATCTTTTTCTATGTTTTTGTTTTGTTTCTTTTTGAGAATTCGATGTTTTTGCGTACATTCAGTATGAAAATGAAGATGTCATTGATTCGGCGAGGATTCAGCACAAGCACTTCTGTCTCTGACAATATTGTTGCTTCCGTCCTCTTTGAAAGACTACCTGTTGTCATTCCCAAAATTGATCCAACTGTTTATGCTTTTCAAGAATTCTCGTAACTCTCTCTCTCTACTTTCGTTCACTTTGATCTTATGCTCTGTTTGGATTCTTGTGCTTCACAGTCTTATGTCTGTCTTTCAGTGAAATCTTGTTTTCCCAAATTGTATGATATTTAATATCAACGCTTTCTTCCTATTAATATTTGCTTCGTAAACTTGAAGAACCTGTTTTAACGGTGATTGTTGTTCTTTTTATCTGCTGTGTTGTGTGTTCCATTCTCTTTCTGATATTCTGGTTGTTGTTCCTTCCTATTATACTAACTAACTAACTAACTATAATACATTTTCCCCCGGTTTGGATGGTTAGGTTTCGATGGCGACAGCAATATCGACGCAGATATCCTGATGAATTTCTAGACAAATCTGATGCAAGGTATAACTGGATAAGAGTACGTCTATACTTTTTTATTTTTTTTTGGGTTATTTGGCAGAGATTGTGATGCAATGATAAAAATGTTTCCTATTTTTTTCACCTCTTTCTCTTTTCTCACATGCATGCATCCATCTGATTTAAGAGTAACACAACTGGCAAAATACAGATAGATCCTTGTTTTCATCTAGTCTTATGTGAAAATCATGTTACTTTCAGGGGGAAAGGTGATTATCAGATTGACTATGTGCCAGCACCACGAATCACTGAAGCTGACAAAAACAATGATCGAAGGTATGCACCAATTTGAGTTGGCTGATCACATATGTAATTTATATTAACAAAATGCTTTATTTCAATATAATTTACCTTGCTCGATCACAATATCCCTATCCCTTGACTGAGGTAACAGAGTCAAAGCTAATATAATTTGAACTCTTTTGAGAGACACAGAAACTTATTTAGGCCACTTGCTTATCCCTTTTAATATTTTTTTAGAACTGAATTTTCTGTTAGGCATAAATAATTTCTGTGTGACTGCATATTCTCTTACTACTTGCCTCTTTAGGTCATTGCAAAGAGCTCTTGACCGAAGACTCTACCTTCTTCTCTATGGTAATGTATACGGGGCTCCAAGCGGAAAGTCTGTGTGGCATTTTCCAGAGAAAGTTTATGAATCAGAGGACACCATACGCAATGTGAACACTCTTTATGTGGCTGTCCTCTTCTTATTTCCTTACCTTCTTTTCCCTCATAATTTTTGAAATTTTGCAGTGTGCAGAGTCTGCATTGAAATCAGTCATAGGAGATCTTTCTAATACAAACTTTGTTGGAAATGCTCCAATGGCCCATATGGTTGTTCAGCCTACAGAAGACTTGTCCAAATTCACATCTTTTAAGGTATATTTATAGGAAAATTTGTGATACTTCTGGTCTACTATTGGAAGGTTGACATCTTTCAATACGTTTATTGATATCAGTATGTGTTAGCTTTAACTGAAAGTACCTTTGTATGCCTTTTGCTTTTTTTGGTTGCATTACATAATTCCATCACTAGCCTTTCCAATGCTTCTATCTTACTTCTCCATGTGGAAATTGATTTTATTTGCTCGTTCTTTCTTTTGCCGAAATCTTCTGTCAGAAATTCTTCTTCAAGTCACAGGTAATTGCTAAAAACAAGTTCGATATCGGAAAATGTGAGGTTTTGTTTGGGTGGCGAAAGAAGAATTGATGGAGTATTTTCCCGAGCAAGCTGAGTTTTTTAACAAGATGATCATTAGCTGATGACATTGGAGTACTGTTGTTTAATTGAAATGATTGCAAATTAGTTCATAGAATAGCAGCGGAGGTCCTTGAAAGAAGATCAAGTTTAATAAAGTTTCTGGGCACAACAGAAGTCTTCCATTTAAAGTTAAACGCAACATCTCAAATTTTGGAGGCTGGGTTAATGGATGCTGGAAAGCTAATGTTTAAGAACCTTTTTTACTTGTCATCTCATCTGCATTTTCTCCAAGTTGTACTGTAATAAATAAATTACCATGGTGACTGTGATGTTGAGAATACGTTGTCCATTTTTGTTTATAAAGTCCTGTTTGGATATCTATCTTATCAAATCACCAACTAATCTTGTTTTGGAGTCAAGTAGCACTTTTCTCCTGTCCTGCCATGAATCTTTGCCCATTTCTTTGGTCTTGAAGAATAGTACTAGCAGCTTTCGCAAGTCATTCATATTTTGATAAATTTTTTAATTAAAAATATTTTTGAAAGGAAATGGGGTTACCTACTTAAAAATTCTGTCAAAAAAATGACATTTGTATAAAAAATATAGAAACAAAAAAGATACAATTTTGTGGAGTGTGAAATATAAGTGAATTGTATATGTAAGTTATTGACGTAAATCTTATACGCATCTATTGACGACATTAATGCAGTAAAACATATTGGAGTTATTTAGCTCACATATTTTAACCATAAATAATCAAGAAAATGAAAATGCTTTTGTTAAAGAAAACATAATCCATTAAAGCATACTTTGGCTGTGGGTACTTGGATTTGACAGCTTTAAATTTGAATAAGTTTGTCAGATGTGAAAACTTGAGCGCGCTATATGACTTCATTAATTTTTTGTTTTGGTCAGTTTTTTAACAAATTTTAACTGCACTTGGCTTGATTTCTCATGTATAAATGATCTAGATTTTGTTCTTAATGAGAAAACGGAGACTTTTTACATTTTCTCCATCATTTGAACATATTTCACGAGTTCGTCAAAACTTTAAACTTTGAAATGTCATAGCTTGACTTATGAAATGCTGTAAATTCAACAGCTCTACTGAAGTGTTTCGGGACTCTTCTCATCAAAAGGTGATCATGCAGTCATCTATTTGATGTGTCTTGTACATAAAGTATAAGTCTGAATGTGCAAACTTATTTTATCGAAGGTAAACATACTTCAGCCTATGCAACACAAAATTGATGAGAAGAGAGAATCTTGTTTCATGCAACACAAAATTGATGAGAAGAGAGAATCTTGTTTCATGCAACACAAAATAGAGAGAAAGAAAAACACTGAATTACATCCATTTTTTATATGTGCATGACACAAAATTGTCTCGTGCAGCATATTCCTCTCAATTAATCCAATTAAATACTATAAGGGAGTGTTTGGTTGAGGAGAATTTTTTTGAATACTAGGAAAATATAATTGATAGGGAAATGGTTGGAAAGTGAGAAAAAGTGAGATAGGTAGGAAAATGTAAAAAAAAGTTGTTTGGTGAGAAAAACTTTACCGAGAAAATTAGGTAACTTTTATGAAATCTATGTTTGGTTGAAGGTAAAATATAGATGGGAAAACAAGTTAGTATTACGAAAATAACCCTGATTTTAATTAATTTTTTTACTATATGTTTGGTATTACAAAATCTCAAACATACCAAAATCTATGTTTGAGATTTTGTCTTTCCGAGGCCTCTTTTTGCTCATTGTAATTTTAGTTTTCAAGGTATTGTTCATATTTTAACAGTGCATTGCAGAAACAAGAAGCATCCAATTCCAGAGTTAAATTAGCCAAAACAATACAATCCAATCCAAAGACTTCAAAGTTAGAATGCTCCAATGACGGAGTTTGCCACCCAAGAAGTCGTGCTACAAGTCTCCTGTGTCTATTTCGGTTGCAAAAAGGGATAAGAAGAGATCAAGAACCGAGGATGCTTTGGCAAGAGAGGTAACTGTTGCTACAAGTTTTCTTTTTAAGAGGGTATAATGATCTCTAATAATTTCTCTACACAGTCATTTAGCTGGTTTTCACACAAAAACCACCTCCAACAAATCTTTCTCAACAATGACAAAACCTATCATTCCACCAGCAAATGGAAAAAGCAATGCAAATGGGATAGCTGGGTATTTAGATGGAATCTATTCAACCAAGCAAGTCATTTCTGGATTCCTTCCTTCATTTGCATAAGAAACTTTGAAAATCCTCTCAACCAAACACCACCTAAAGAGGACATTTGATAGAGGAATTTTTTTTTTTTATCCAAAAATTACGATTACAGAAAATATGATGGGTAAGAACAAGTTATTGAATTTATATTTGGTTGATAATAAAAGAATCCATGCTCCGTAATAAGAGGAATAAGACCAGGGCCTCTTGAGGGTTTTAATTAAATTAAACCCTACTACTCTCAACTCAAGTACATCACCGGCGGCAAAAGTTCTAGGGTTTTACAATGAAAAACTTGAAGCTCTTTTCGGAGGTCCCTTTGGATCTCCAATTAAACTTCAACGACGAAACTTTACGATTCTCCGCTTGGGATATCGAGCGAAACCGCCTCTTGTTCCTCTCTTCCCACAATTTCATATATACATGCCATCTCTCTTCTTTCCACGTAAGTTTTTTGTTCCGAGTTTCTTTTGTTATCATAATGGGATTCATTGAAAACTTTGAATAATTGATTGCTATATGTTATGTGTGGCAGGAAAAAGGAGCTTGGAGTAAGCGCTTATTATCTACAGATGTTGGCACCGTTGATCTGGAACATGGGGACTCCGTTACTTCCTTTGATTACCTCATGGAGAAGGAGGCGCTTCTTCTGGGAACTTCAAACGGCATTTTATTGCTTCACAATGTAGACGCTAACGCAACCCAAGTTGTTGGCAAGGTAGATGGTGGTGTCAACTGCATCTCCCTTAGCCCTGATGGAGAACTACTTGCTATAATAACTGGTTTTGGCCAGATATTGGTTATGACTCATGATTGGGATTTGTTGTATGAAACACCGCTCCATGATCTTCCTGAAGGCTATGACGTAAGTAAGGACTAAAAATTACCCTTCTCCACAATCTTAATATATATATATATATATATATATATATATATATATATATATATATATATATATATATATTTAAGTGTAATGTGTATGCTAATGATTCTGCTTTAGGCTATTTGTGCTAATATTAGGCCTTTCCTACCACTTGCATATATGGTTCATGGTTTAGGTTTTGTGTTTGACTAGGAGGCATAGTGAATATTAATGCCTTCTATCAGTGTTATTATTTGTGAATTTGGTCATGTGAGTTGTTTTTATTTGTGGAGCTGGTTCGAAATAGTGACCATGCTGTGTTTTCAGGTGAAGAAATCTTTCTGTCGGATCGGTTTGAGCAGCATCCTGTATCTTGGCGAGGAGATGGGAAATACTTTGCCACAATGAGTGATGCATGCGGTTCTGATTCATTGCTTAAGAAACTCAAGGTTTGGGAACGAGATTCAGGGGCATTGCTTGCTTCTTCGGAGGCAAAAGCTTTTGCTGGAGCAGTTTTGGAGTGGATGCCCAGTGGTGCTAAAATTGCAGCTGTTTATGATAGAAAAGCTGAGAATGAATGTCCCTCCATTGTTTTCTTTGAGAGAAATGGATTAGAAAGAAGCAAATTTAGCATCAACGAAGGAATTAATGCAAACTTAAAATTTCTGAAATGGAATTGTAGTTCTGATCTTCTTGCAGGTGTTGTTGAATTTGAAAATTATGATGCTATAAAGATATGGTATTTTAGCAACAATCACTGGTACCTGAAGCATGAAATTAGATACTTGAAGCAAGATGAAGTCAGGTTCATCTGGGATCCAGCAAAGCCTTTGCAGTTAATTTGTTGGACTCTTGGTGGTCAGGTCACAGTTTACAGCTTTGTCTGGATCACCGCTGTTATGGAGAATTCCATTGCACTAGTCATTGATGGCTCCAATATTCATGTAACCCCACTTTCCTTATCCTTAATGCCGCCTCCTATGTATTTATTTAGCCTGAAATTTTCTTCTCATGTTGGGGGCATGGCAGTGTATTGCAAAAACTCTAAGAACCAGTTAGCTGCATTTCTTTCAGATGGTAGCTTGTGTGTTGTAGAGCTTCCATCAATTGAAACCTGGGAAGAACTAGAGGGGAAAGAATTCAGTGTTGAAGCATGTCATAGTGAAACGGTGTTTGGATCCATTTTACATCTTGTATGGTTGGATTCCCATAAGCTATTAGCTGTTTCACATTATGGTTTCAGTCACAGTAACGACTTATTTCAAACCTCACTGAATGAGGGTGGATTTCGAGGCTTCTATTTGCAGGAAATGGAACTTGAATGTTCTGAGGATCTTGTTCCAGGATTACTGACATGCTCAGGCTGGCATGCAACTGTTTCAAAGCAAAATACTCTTGAAGATCTGGTTATCGGCATCACTCCAAATCCTACTGGTAAATGTTCTGCATATATGCAGTTTTCCGGGGGGGATATCCAAGAGTACCTATCAAGATTTGGGATTAGTAGAGGATCTGTAGAACAAGCATATCAAGGTTTTTCATCAGCTTGCCCTTGGCTGAGTGTAGTGTTAGTTGGCAGTGGTGGCCAATCAAAACCTGTGCTTTTTGGACTGGATGAGATTGGTAGACTGCATGCTAATGGGGGGATAGTTTGCAACAACTGCAGCAGTTTCTTGTTTTACTCAAATTTGGCAGACCAAGTTACCACACATTTAATTCTTGCGACTAAACAAGATTTGCTTTTCATTGTTGACATTGGTGATATATTTAATGGGGAGTTAGACTCAAAGTACGGGAACTTTGTCCACATTAACAGCAGGAAAAAAGAAGAAAATGAAAAGCACATAAATATATGGGAGAGAGGTGCTAAAATTGTTGGAGTCTTACATGGAGATGAAGCTGCCATTATACTGCAAACTACTCGCGGAAACCTAGAATGTATATACCCTAGAAAATTGGTTTTGGTTTCTATCATTAATGCCTTAGTTCAAAAGCGCTTTAGAGATGCTTTACTTATGGTTAGGAGGCATAGGATAGATTTCAATGTGATTGTTGATTACTGTGGTTGGCAAGCATTTTCAGAATCAGCTTCTGAATTTGTCAGGCAGGTTAACAATCTGGGTTACATAACTGAGTTTGTTTGTTCTGTAAAGAATGAAAATATTATAGAGAAACTCTACAAAAATTATATATCTGTTCCCCATCCAGAGGTTGCTAATGTTTTGCTAGTTGGAGGCCTCCAGAGTTGTCCTGCTGGTAACAAGGTTTCTTCCATTCTGATGGCCATAAGGAAAGCACTTGAGGATCACTTAACAGAGTGTCCTGCAAGGGAGCTTTGCATTTTGACGACTCTAGCTCGGAGTGATCCTCCGTTACTTGAAGATGCTCTAAAGAGAATAAAGATTATCCGTGAAAAGGAATTGTCTCATGCTGATGACCGGGGGAGAATTTCTTACCCTTCTGCCGAAGAAGCTTTGAAGCATCTTTTGTGGTTAGCTGATTCGGATGCTGTCTATGAAGCTGCTTTGGGTCTTTATGATTTAAATCTTGCTGCTATTGTGGCATTGAATGCTCAGAAAGATCCAAAAGAATTTCTTCCTTTCTTACAAGAACTGGAGCGTATGCCTACTCTGTTAATGCAATATAATATTGACCTTAGGCTGAAAAGGTTTGAAAAGGCTCTCAGACATATTGCTTCTGCTGGAGATTCTTATTACGATGATTGTATGACACTCGTGAAAACAAACCCTCAACTTTTTCCATTGGCTCTTCAACTTTTTAATGACCCTGCCAAGAGGATGCCCTTCCTTGAGGCATGGGGGGATTACCTTAGTGATGAGAAATGCTTTGGAGATGCTGCAACAATTTACTTGTCCTGTTTCAGTCTGGATAAGGCTCTGAAGTCTTATCGTGCTATTAATAATTGGAGTGGGGTTCTTACTGTTGCTGGGTTCCTTAATCTCGGAAAGGATGAGGTACTGCATCTTGCCAGTGAGCTTTGTGAAGAACTTCAAGCACTTGGTAAACCTGGGGAAGCTGCCAAAATTGCCCTGGAGTACTGTGGAGATGTTAACAATGGTGTGAATTTGTTAATTTCTGCAAGAGACTGGGAGGAGGCTTTGAGGGTTGTTTTTATGCATAGAAGAGAGGACTTAATTAAAGCAGTGAAGAATGCATCTGTGGAATGCGCAAGCACACTTATCAGTGAATATGAGGAAGGCTTAGAGAAAGTGGGGAAGTACTTGGCCCGTTACTTGGCTGTTCGACAGAGAAGATTACTTCTTGCGGCAAAGCTCCAGGCAGAGGAACTTGCAGCGAGTGATCTTGATGATGACGCTGCTTCAGAAGCTAGCAGTAATTTTAGTGGAATGAGTGCATACACCACAGGGTATGTATTTTTCCTTGATCCTATAGATCTGCCTATATAATTAGCTAGATGTAGAACATCAATTTAATGTGCTTCTGTATATATTCTCAATACGTTTTGTTTGACTCTGAGGATGGATTATGGCCTTAATACATGTTATAATGAACATAACCACCCGGTGCTCTTTCTATAAATCTTTCATGTATTAAGTAAACACAATGTTTTTCTATTCTTCTGCAAAAGACTAGCAGGGAGATACAATTATGGTTTTTACTAATGTAGTTTGTATGTCATAATATTTGTGACAAATGAATTTGTTTTGTCTTCATGTAGAATGCTGTAGGCTTTGAAGGTCATGGTTATTACATCTTTGGACTAAATGATCACTGTCACATTCAAACTTGCAGCTTTCTCTTTCTGTTACCGCATTTATGGTGTGTGCACGCCAGTGTTTTTGTAATGCTCCTTGTTATTTAATCTGGTCGGCAATTATGTCTATAATTGAGTTGCTCTTATGCTTCATTTTTTCCAAAGTAAAAAATAAATAAATAGCAAAGCTTCCCTATGCCCTAACTAGTATTTTTTGTTCTAGAGAAAGACATTTGATGATAAAATTGAACTATGCTTAAATTTTCTTTTCATACAAAAGCAACAACTAAGGTATTCTTTTCTCATTATTGTTATATTTATTTCTTCTGTTATAGTTTTGTTGTGTGAGGCTTCATTTGTTTTCCTCATTTCATCAACAGGACCAGGAGAAGTTCTGCTGCTTCAATTAGCTCAACTACAACTAGCAAGGCAAGAGACACTAGGCGTCAGAGGAAAAGAGGAAAAATCCGTCCTGGAAGGTATCTTGACCTGAAAATTTCTTGTGTTCCCCTACCCCTCCTCGTGTTCTATTGTTTTTCATTAGTCACTATTTTGCTTATGAAGTTGTAGTATTCTATTCACTATTGTAGTCCTGACGAGGAGTTGGCCTTAGTGGAGCATTTGAAAGGCATGTCCCTGACAGTGGAAGCTAGACGTGAGTTGAAATCTTTGTTGGTTTCCCTTATGATGTTTGGTGAGGGTGAAACAGCTAGGAAGCTGCAACAAATGGGGGAGAACTTTCAATTGTCTCAGATGGCAGCAGTCAGATTAGCTGAAGATACAATGTCTAATGATACCATAAATGAGTATGCACATACGTTGGAACAATATACCCGAAAAGTAAGGATTGAAATGCACAATTCAGAGGCTTTGTCTTGGCGGATTAAAATGTTCTTATCCTACGAGTGAGAGTAGCAAATTAACATGAAGATTCCAATTCCTAAGTTTATCTTGGAAGTATCTGTATACAGTTTGATGATGTTGGCATCTTTCCTTGAGGCCTTGAATCCATTAGAACTATGAATCTATGATTGTATAATTCCTGTGAATTGATTGTGCTACTCTAGACATCTACATTAACAATAAAAGTTGGTCAGTGCCCAAGGAGAGTGGCTTTGGGCTATATGAATCTGTTTAACGGAAACAATAGGGTTTTGACCAAATGGTTCTCAAATACGAGTAAATTGTTTCATCCTGCCCTTCCACCCACCCAAGACAAGGTTTTTAATTACAGGAGAGGAAGGCTTGTTTGTCTGTAGATTTGCCTAATGGGGCATTTGATAGAGGGAAAAAAATTTCATTCTTGGGAATTATAATTATTGAGAATACGCCGGGAAAGTGAATTTATCAGGAATATTATTAAAAAATTATTTGGTAGGTCAAAATATTCTCAGATATATTAGCTTAAATTTTCTAATTTTATATTTGGTTAATTGTCAATAATTTCTAAAAGTATGGGCTAATTTTACAAAATTAAAGGTAAATACACGACAAGCTCTTAGCAACAGAAGCTCCATCCAAGTTGTGAGAACTAATTATACAGATGCTATGAGAAAATAAAAATAACATGCATCATATGATATTTTCGTTTGAGATTTTGTTGTTAAAACTAAAATGATAGAAAAAAAAGTTTTCTGAAAATATTTTTAGTTTTCTTATACCAAATATTGGAAAAAAATTTATTCCACCCCACTTTTCTAGAATTTCTAAAATAATATTCATACCAAACAAGCCCTAAATTTATAAATTCAAACAAGAATACCAGAATTTCTTTTAGAATGTTTTATTTCATTTCATACTTTCATAAATGTTTCAATTCGTCTCGTGCACTTACCATAGCAAATGTAGGTAACAATATGGTAGGAATACCCTTGAGATCCATCCACAAAAGCAGATTTCATTATCATTATTTTAAAACTAGCTCATATGAACTATACAAATTTGTTTGTGGAAGGAATTCAATGTAATTGTAAAAGAAACTTTAGTTCGCAGAATGATGTGAAGTGAATGACTGGGTGGGGGGGAAACAAAATATAAAAACATTAGGGCCCAACCGGGTTCGAACCGGTGACCTCTTGATCTGCAGTCAAATGCTCTACCACTGAGCTATGGACCCTGTGTGTTTAAGATGCTTTATAAATTTGTATAAAAAGAATCTAACAATTACGGCTAATGGATTCATAGTTTAATGTCAAGGTGTACGTTAACCTTGAATAAATTTGAGGCATTCAAGTTTTGTTCTGAGGTATACGTCTAATGATTCTTAAAATTTGTGTGATGATAAAGTCAAGACATATATTAAATCCATAAACGGGTGACTGGCGAGAAAATAACAAAAATCGGGGTATAATCTAATTCCCACATTATCATACTAAATCCATACAAAATAAGAGACTATGTGTTGGTTTAGTACTGCAGTCACCCCTGAAACTTTGCGGACAAGATCGATTTTAGAGCAGTCTATGAAGCAATGGCTTTACTAAAGATATTCCGTACAATAAATATATCTCATTTGGTATAATGTAATATTGTTTTTATAATATATTATTAATTTAAGATATTAATTAATAATATTTATATTTTAAAACCATTGACTTATGAATATGATATGCGGACTTTAATTAATCAAATACGGACCGGTTAGTGTAGATTTGTGATGGGCAAACCCATTGGAGTTTACTTATAAGGTTGTATGAAAAACTCGTTTTCTCGTCCCATTATATGCACAACTCTTGTTGTTTTTTTTTTTTTGGTAAATGTGCACAACTTTATAAGGGTGGTGGTTTTCAATCACATAGAAATTTAAAGGTTATTACATTAAGTTAATGGAGTCGATCTTATTCAATTTCATTGTTTAATTTGCTATACTCGATGTTATGGATTCCAAACAAATTATCCCCTTGACAATCTCTACATGTATATTTTTTTTTTGGTATTCTAAATTAATAATGAACTATGGAATGAAGGATTAATTTCAATAAATCAGCTACTAAGAATTCTATAAATTTTTTAATATTTGACACATATCCTGGCAAGTTTTTGTAAAGTTGACCCTCAGAATAATTATTCTTAGATTTAAAGTTCAAAGAAAACATTTGTTATGAGAGATGAAAGATTCGTCATTGTATTGAGATTACGGGAAATCCTCTTATTACCCTTTTCAATTTGACGTAGTATTTGTCGCCAATCTCATGGTAACATCCACCATATCATATCAAAGTATCAAAGACAGAATAACAACGGAACACCAGATTCATCATGATGCTATTAGTGTTAATAACTATGTTGCCTATAACTTTAAGACACCATATAAATTATAAATATTGAATAGCACGATACAGACAAGATAATCTTAAGATTACGGCTAATGGTTTCATATTAAAAAAAAAAGCTAACAAACCGTGCGCCGTGACTTATATTTTTATATTTTATTTTTTTTATTTAGTCTAATTATCAATTAGAGTTATAAATAATTAATACTATATAATACTCAAAATAAAATTTATTATTATTATAAAGATTAGTACTAAATTTATCTTGTTAAAAAATAATTGATATTATAATAAATTTAAGGTATGATTTTTGAATTTTTTAAATTTAAAATGTAAAATTCATTATGATTAATTATAATTGATGATTAATTTTTTCTTTCCTATTCAAACATTTGATATAATTTAAAATATTTGATGTCTTTCTTAAAAATATAAATAAATCAATAATAAAATTATAAATTTAAAAAAAAATCAATAACCATAATAAATTATAACAAATGCATTTTTTTTTTAAAAAAAACTATTTAATTTACTTTTGAAATTTATTATTCACCTTTTGTATAGGGTGACTAAATCAAGATATCAGTCTTGTTTGATTAGCATGGCATGGATGAAATTTGCATGAATCATACAAGACTCGTTCTGTATAAGGTAGTGTTTGGTTCAGAATTTTTGTTTAGATCTCATCCATCTGAGTTTGGCATTTCACGTTGCTTTTGTTTGGTAGAAGAAATATAAAAAGTTATCCATGCTTCTCTTTCCCCCAGCCTTTCAGAATCATACGCAAAAAGGAAAGAAAAACACAGTTGAACTTTACCACTTGCAATGTGGTATTCGCAGAAAACGAGCTAAATTAGAAAAGATGAACGAAACAATGTGGTAATCACAAAATTCAACCCAATTTTTCTTGTAAAATTTTTGCCAACCAAACAACTTTTTTTTAATTTTCCTACCAAACTCATTTTCCTACCATATTAATGGTAATTGCATTTACTTGATAAAAAAAATCTCCTCTATCAAACGCCCCTTGTAATGCTTACTCTAAAACTATTTGTTTACACGGTAGTGATATTCTTTGTTTCTCTTTTCATCTTCGGATTCCTATCTAACGACCCATGGGACATACAATGCATTAGAGACGTATGATCATTACGCTTCAACCGGGTTATTCTATTCCACCTCTTAGAAAGAAAAGAACTTAAATAAAAATACTTAATAGCGTGGCGATACATTTATACAAAATTTTTACCCCGAGCACACGCAACAGAGCCGTAGACAGTCAAGTGAAATCCAATCCACGAAATCATTTGATCTATGGACAACATCGTTGTCAAGACGACAGATCCATTTTATGCTCTGTACTATGAACGGGATCAATTATAACAAGTCACACACTCATATTCCGGAAATAAAGAAACAAAGAAATTCCACGGTCGAACTACCAAATGAAAATAGAATGGGCTAAAAATAAAAAGAACTAAAGACTTATTTTTGTATTGAAAAGCTAGTTAGTCGGTTCTTGTGAATCTAATTCATACAAATTCCGTCCAATAAAATGGATCGGGGTTCGTAGTGACTGAGGGGGTCGAAGACCAAGAAGTGAGTTATTTATCAGCCAAACATTCAATTCTTCTTATGGCTAGATCCAATCTCCCGGTCCCCCGGCTCGTTTATTTTTATTTTTCTCATTTACATTTAATGAGCATCTTGTATTTCATAAAAATTAGGGGTAATATAATCTTTACGCAACGGCCATCCTATCCAACTTTCTGGCATTAAAATACGTTTCAGACGCGGATGATTATCATAAAAGATTCCGAACATATCATAAGAATCCCTTTCATGAAAATTCGCACCTTTAATTAGTATTAGTTATTATATATATTAATTATATTATATCTATATTAACCTATCCTCTATTATAATAGAACAAAAAGTGGACAAAACTTATTGAACGAAGAGATGGGTGTTAGATAGAACTATGCACATGCACATTATTCATCCCAAATTTTATTTTATTTTCTTATTTCGTATAATTATCGATTAACGTTATAAATAATTATTATTAAATAATAATTAAAATAATAAATGATAAGGTTATTATTAATTTAAAAATTAATATTAAATTTATTTTTTAAAAATAATTAAATTATAAATAAATTTCAAGTTTGTATTTTGAATTTTTAAATTTTTTGAAATCCGAGAAAGGTAAATTTATTATCATTAATTATTGTTGGTGATTAATTTTTCTTTCCTTTTTTAAGAAATATTCAAATATTAGATATAATTTTTAATATTTGAATTCTTTCATAAAAAAGAAATAAATCAAGAATCAAATCAATCAATCAATAATCAATTGTAACTAGTGCGATTTAAAAAAAAAACATATTTTAATTAATTTTTGAAATTTGTTATTGGTCTTTTGCATAGGGTGATTAAATTACAAAATCAGTCTCATAAGATTGACATGCCACATGAAACTTGCATGGATCATACTAAACTGATTGTGTATATAGGATTATGCACAATTGCACATGCACATTATCCATGGCAAACATGTCAAATTTATTTCCATTAATTATAGTTGATGATTAATTTTTTCTTTCCTTTTTTAAGAAAAGTTTAAACTTTTAAATTTAAGATATTTAAATTCTTACTTTAAAAAAAGAATTAAATCAATAATCAAATCATAAATTTAAAAAGTATCAATAATCAAATCAAATAAATCAATAACAAATAATCAATTGTAACCTGTGTATTTTTTTTAAAAAAAATACTAGTTTAATTCACTTTTGA
>NW_026898321.1:0-48847 GCF_033153095.1 Gastrolobium bilobum | reverse complement strand
CTGCCGGTAGTCTGTACATAATCTCATAGACCCATCCTTCTTCTTAACAAAGATCACCGGTGCTCCCCACGGAGACACACTCGGTCTGATAAAATTCTTACTGGACAAGTCTTCAATCTGCTTCTTCAATTCAGATAATTCTAGAGGTGACATCCGGTATGGGGCAAGGGAGATAGGTCCCACACCAGGCAATAAGTCAATTGCAAATTCAATTTCCCTCTCTGGAGGAAAGTGCGGAATTTCATCCGGAAAGACATCCTCAAACTCAGAGACAATCGGAATAACAGAAATTGGCTCCTTGTTGACGCCAACCAGACCCCCCAATAAAACATACCCGGAATCTCCTTCCTTCAAGGCCTTTACCACCTGAAGTACAGACAAATAAGGAGACTCCATTTCTTCATCATGAGATGAGACATAAATGGTTTTACTGCAGCAGTCAATCTTCACACAGTACTTGGACAACCAATCCATCCCCAGAATTAAATTCACAGAAGCAAGGTGCAAGACAATAAAGTCGGCAGAATATTCCCTGCCTTCATACTTGAATTTCACATTTTCACAAACATAGTCTTCATTAAAAACTCTTCCCACAGCCGTAACAATACGCATAGGAGTTTTCATTTTTATCACATGCAGACCAAATGCTTCAGCTACATAATCAGCAATAAAAGAATGCGTGGCACCAGAATCAAACAAAACACTAAGCATTTCATCATGAATAGAAATCATACCTCGCACCAAACTAGCTGACCTCTCAGCCTCTTGCTGAGTCACTGCATATACTCGGGCAACTGGAGGTGGGAGAGGTAGAGATGGTTCCTCAACCACAATAGGAGCCGGAGTGGCCTGAATAGTAGAAACTTGTCCCCCATTAAAGGGGCAGTCCCTAATAAAATGCCCAGGTTGGCCACATTTGTAACACAATCTTTGCTCTTTTCTGCAAACCCCAGCATGAACTTTACCACATGTAGCACATAGAGAAGCAGGCTTAATATTTCCAGGCTTAGAATTTCCCGCCTTTTTGAACTTACCATCAGACTGTCTAACCTGCAACCCTTTTCCTTTAGAATTCCCAGAAGTGTTTTTAGGACCAGAATTAGGAGCAGATTGGTCCTTATGCTTCCTTATGTAATATTCTTGAATATTTTTACACTTTTTAACAAGTGCAGCAAAAGTATCAAATGAGTCACCTGCAAGTTTTTCAGAGATGTTATCATGTAATCCTCTATGAAATTTAAAAATCAAGTCATCCTCTGTAGGTGGAGCTCTCTGGAAATGAGAGTATTTGGCCAGCTTATTGAACTTATTCAAGTATTCATCAATAGACATCTGACCCTGCTTTAGTTCTTCAAATTCACCCTTCTTCCTTATCCGGGCTTCAGCCGGAAAGTATTTCAGCAAGAATTGCCTTTCAAATAAAGGCCAGGTAATAGCATAACCCTGACATTCCAAGGGCAGACGGGTATTTCTCCACCAATCAGCTGCATCATTCTGCAACATATAAGAAGCATACAACAATTTCTGCTGATCATCACACTCCATGACAGTAAAAATGCGATCCAATTCTTCTAACCACTGAATTGCAGCAATAGGATCAATGCCTCCTTTATAATTTGGTGGTGCATGTTTTCGGAAGGCATTTAGCATTCTTTCTCTTTGCTCTCTATTAGTGGCTGGCTGTGCCACACCACCCCTGTGACTAGATTCTTCATTCACATCATTATTTCCTTCACCCTCCACAACAATGGGATTATGAGGAGGAGGAACAGGCTGTTGTGGTTGTGGCTCAGGCTGTGGCTGTTGCAAAGGCTGTGGCTGTGGACCTTGCCCACCCGCCCTCACCTCAACCAAGAGTAATCTCATCATTTCAATATTCGCCATTCTGCTTGCTGCCATCATTTCTTGATTGGCCAACCTATTAGCCTCTAACAGATCTTGATTTGCTTTCATCATCACTTCTAGCTCTCGCTGCCTAGCTGCAGCCATATTTTGTTGCATCTAAGTTAAGGCCATTATCATTGGATCTGGCTGTGAAGTATTTCCCCGCGGGTTAAGTCGGGGTCTTGCCAAATCTGCCAATATTGGATCGGTCGGGTCAATAGGAGGATCAGAAGTCCTTCTTGGGCGAACCATAATTCTGCATATTTCACACAAAGGAATGAGTTAGCTACGCTCACACTCGGTGATCAGACATGCATATCATAGTATTCCAAGAAAACTCAAGAACATAACAACCCGAACAGTTCATGCAATATTTCACAGGCTCTCCTAGAGAAACTGCTCTGATACCATAAATGTAACATCCCCGTCTCGAGCCGGTTCAATTAACATACATATGATACAAACAGAAACAGCGGAAGACTTAACTTACAAAAATATGAGCTAACTTTTTCTTTTTCTAACTTAATTCTTACTCGGCGTAAACGAAAATCGGGCAGAGTTTCCTCTATAAATCGGACAACTGGGGATTTTCCAATCCCACTCAGAAGCATTTCCTGATAAACAGTTTATACAACATATCAATTCAGAAATACCAGATATCCAAATATAATCAAATACCCATACATGGGCGCATGCATAACATGGCTCCGTGCCACTAAATCTAACAGCATGCCATCAAAACATAAACCTATCTGAATACTACATCATCATATAACGTTCCTGAATACTCAAATGTACATGCATCAAACTGATAGACATGTACAAAACATATACAGGCCATATACAAAATAAAGGATCAATATCATGATCCATCAAATGCGAAAATACTAAAATACATCAAACACTCCAAAAAGGTAGTAGCCTACAGCCACTCAAAATCCGGTCTGTCAACTGCCTCAGCCACGTGTCGTGTCCCTGCCTAGTGAGGACTCACCGGAAATCTGGGCCCCTGAAAATGTGTCCCCAAAGAGGGGTGAGATTACAAATCTCAATAAGCTCCAGGTTTATAGAGAATTCTCCATACCCCTGGCTCACTCCTGCATGAAATTCAGATACAGAGTATACAAATACCACATATAACAGATATCATAACAGAACAGAGCATATATCCATATCATATCAGAGATGTGCGCCGTCATTCCCAAGGGAGGACCCCAAGCGGAAATCAACGCACGTGTTCCCGAGGGAGGACCCCAAAGCGGAACCAGACATATCAGAGGAGTACACCATCAGTCCCGAGGGAGGACCCCAAAGCGGACGTCCGGGTACTATACAATCAATGGCCAGAGATTGTTACAGAAATCAAATTACAGAAGTCATATCAGAGCAAAACATATCATGTTATCAAATAACTCTATATGAATGCATCTATACAAAGCATCTAAATCACAGTCATACAGTCCAACCATAGTTCACTAACCATGGTGGAGCACTCAAGCAGGAAAAGACTCCTTAAACATAGAGCTTACCTCTTGAAGCTTTACCAATACGCTTACTTGTGGAACAAGTTACTTTTATCGCTTCAAGAGATTTCCGATCCTTCTCAATCCCTAGGCACACCTAGAGAATAATTTACAATGCATCAATAAAATGATGCAATACCATAATTATTTCATAAGCATACATTTTATTGCTTATTTTCCTTTCTTTGCATTTTTGCCAATCCTATGCCAATACACAAGTCTAGACCTCTTTATAACTGTTGGTGTTCTTTAATTTAATCAACCATTCCCTTAGGAATTTTCAACATAAATCATGCTATTTTTCTTCAAAACTCATCACCTTTATACAATTTATTACAACACATTTTATTTAAAATAAAATGTACAAAATATATCCCTAAATACCCTATAGGTCGAATCCTACAAGGGGAATTTCCAAAGATCCTTCTCTTTTACAATGCATTTTCGTTACTTCATTACAACTTGCAAACACCTAGGAATGCTTCCACTAAATTCCTATTTTGAGTTTAGACACCAAGTCCTTTTTACTTAGGCATTCTTACTAACTCATCCATTTTCACTCATTTCCAACACACTATACCTTCACAATACATAATATAATTTTTTCCACAATAACTCCTACTCACTCCATGATGGCCGAAACCTAGGAGGAATATGCAATAGGACTTTTAAATTTTTATATCACATGTGGATGCTTACTCAACACTATAACTTCCTAAACAACAATAATCCATCATAAATTTCACATTCTAACATCAATTATTTCCCAACAAAATATGCTCATCAATTTCATAACTTAAATCATCAAAATAATATCATGGAAATAGAGGTTTCTTACCTCTAAACACTTGTACAAAGCCTAGAGAGCAATCTCCAAGCCAAGCTCCATCCAAAAACTCACTTTTTCTCCTCCAATGAATAGTAACTCGAAAATGAGAGGAGGAATAACTCTTCACACACTCAACTATAGCTCAAATGGATAGGTGGAATGGATTCATTGAGTGGTTTCCAATCAATTTCATGTGGTGGGTCATTGGATTTGGTGGATGGATGATGAAGAAATCAAAGAAGGAAAATTTGAAACCCTAGCCCCTTCCCCTCCATGTGCAGCTCGGCCATGCAAGAGAGAGAAGAAGAAAATCTGAAATGAATAGTGTTTCATTTAAGTGACAAGGCTATATAGGCACATGTGGCCATTTTCATCGGATGTTTTTTTATCGCGTATTTTAACTTAAATTGACCCGGAACTAACTCAAAGCTACAAACATATTTTTTATTTCCTAAAATCATTTACATTAATTTTTTATTTCCTAAGGAACAATATTCATAATTCACAGTATGGTTTTTGCACCGTTTTTGACGAAATGCACTGTGCATCACTAATTGTACTTCCTTTACTTACGAAACTTAAAACTTATAAACTTATCATTTTCTTGGGCCTATATTGACTTGCTTGGCATATATTGGACTTTCTTATTCTTATTTCATCAATTATTTATTTCTGGACTCTACCGTTGCTTAAACAGCAGTACAAAATACCCGGTAGAAACACTATTCACGAGATTTTCACGGAAAGTGCCAGACTATACAATTTTTCGTTCTGAACTCATATTTGTCATCAGAATTTTCAAATTATGTTCCTAAAATTATTTTGCTCATTTTAAGCTCTACCGGTTAATTCACAAAACTGTAAATTCTCCGGCAGAACGCACTGTTCATCACATAGTCATGATTACAGTCAAAATACTCGAAATCGCTCACTGAATCTAATTATGGCATTTAAATCCTTAAATTAAATCTCTAACTAAGATTTATCAGTTAGGGTCATTATAGACAACCTCTTAACCAGCAAGCTACTCGTGAAATCAGCTGAGTTTGAAAATGTTAAATTTAATAAATCAATATACTAATATATTAAAGAAAAAGTATTTATCATTTTAAATAACACAACTTATCTCATTTTACTCTCACAAAGATGTGGGACCCACACTTTATTTTTCTTTGTCCACTCCCTCTCCTCCATAATCTATTTTTTTCTTTCATTTAAAATAATACAACTTTACATCTTTTAAAATGACACACACTTTTCTCATACATTAGACGCAAAAATCTAAAACTTTTTTCACCTTATATCAAATTAATTCTTTGGAAAAGGCGATGAGCTTTAACGGAACGGTTAGTCTTATCTCTCGCTCAAAGAGTTAAATCTGTAAGAATACCGGGGGCTGACTCGCCTAAAAAAAAAGTAAACAGAGTCGCTATACCTAAAAAAAAAACAAAATCAAATTAAGTTAAATTATAATTAAAATTACATAAAAAAGGGGGAAAGTTACGTTTATTAAAAAAACAAACAAACAAACAAAAAAAGAGAGGGGGGAAGTTGCAAGTTGTTTGCTTACCAAACATACAGCTCAGTGTCATGAATTAGTTTCTGGAGACTGGTGTAACATATATATCAAAATAAATGACAATAACTGATCAGTTCTTTTCATCTTAAATAAGAGTGGATTTTCTTACCTGTTATTCCAATCTCTTTTTTTTTTTTTCTTTTAATCAGTTACATTATTTGTATATGATCCCTTTAAAATGTAATCAAAACATGAATAGTTGACATCAAAATTTTGAACTTAAAATATGAACCATCCCTGTGCAAACTCCAAGAGCCTATTTCAACAAATCCTTAATGGTTTTCTTTTATTATGCATGATCTCAAGCTTGTTCATAGCAACAGTAGCAACCCCATCAGGAAATGAAACTGATCTTCATGCTTTACTTGACTTCAAGAATAAGATAGTTGAAGATCCATTACACATCATGAGTTTTTGGAATGACTCCATCCATCATTGCAATTGGATAGGAATCACCTGCAACATCACCAATGGAAGGGTCATGAACCTGAGCCTTGAACAACAGAGACTTGGAGGCACTCTTACACCATCTATTGGAAACCTCACATTCCTCACCACACTCAACTTGCAAAATAATAATTTCCATGGTGAACTTCCTCAAGAAGTAGGAAATTTACTATACCTGAAACGTCTAATCTTCAGCCTCAACAACTTTGGTAGGAGCATTCCAGGTAGTCTCAATCACTGTACAGAACTAAGTATGCTAGCAGCAGGTGGTAACAATCTTACAGGAACAATTCCAACTTGGATAGGAAATCTTTCTTATTTGTCTTATATTAACTTTGCAGTGAACAACTTGCATGGAAACATACCACCTGAGATAGGCCTTTTATCAAGCTTGACATTTCTTGTAGTTTATGGGAATTACTTGTCTGGCACAGTTCCTTCATCAATCTATAACATTTCTTCCATATACTATCTCACTTTTTCTCAAAACAATCTCCATGGAAACTTACCAGCTGATGTTGGATTTACTCTTCCTAACCTTGAAGTGTTTGCTGGTGGAGTCAACAATTTCACGGGAACAATTCCTGAATCTCTTTCAAATGCATCAAGACTAGAAATTCTTGACTTTGCTGAAAATGCTCTCACTGGCTCACTTCCTAAGAACATAGGAAGATTGCCCCATTTAAAAAGACTCAATTTTGATGACAATAGACTTGGAACTGGGAAAGCTGGTAACCTGAATTTTCTTTCTTCCTTGGTTAATTGTACTGCTCTTGAAGTTTTGGGTCTTGCTCGAAATAGTTTTGGAGGAGAGTTGCCTAACTCAATAGCTAATTTCTCAAGCCAATTGCACAGATTTACCATTGGTTCCAATGGAATTCATGGAAATATACCTGCTGGGATCAGCAATCTTGCTAACCTGGCCCTTCTAGGATTGGAAGGAAACCTCCTAACTGGTAGTGTTCCTGATGCATTAGGCATGCTTCAAAGTCTTCAAATGTTGTATCTGAATGGCAACAAATTTTCTGGAAGGATACCATCCTCCTTAGGAAATTTATCGTCATTAACAAAACTCTTTATGGAGGAGAACAACTTTGAGGGAAGCATACCTTCTAGTCTTGGAAAATGCCAGAAGTTATTGGTACTTAGCCTTTACAGTAACAAGCTTAGTGGCACCATACCAAAAGAAGCCCTTAGCCTTTCCTCACTAGCAATATATTTGGATGTGTCTCATAATGCTCTATCAGGGACTCTGCCAGCTGAAGTGAGTAATCTACATAATCTTGGAGAGTTGGTGCTGTCTGAGAACAATTTCTCTGGAGTCATTCCATCTTCTCTTGGCAGCTGTATTAGCTTGGAAAGGTTGCATTTGCAGGGTAACTCTTTTGAGGGAAACATTCCTCAAACTTTGAAAAATTTGAGAGGTTTATATGATATAGATCTTTCACATAATAGATTGTCTGGTAAGATTCCTGAATTTCTTGGTGAGTTCAAAGAGCTCAAGCATCTCAATCTTTCTTTCAATGACTTTGAAGGGGAAATACCAAAGAATGGAATCTTCATGAATTCAACTGCCATTTCATTATATGGAAACAGCAAGCTATGCGGTGGTGTCCCAGAATTGAAGTTTCCTGCATGCCGCAGCATGAAAGCCTCTCTATTAAGAAAACTTCTTGCCCCCAAGGTGGCTATCCCTATAGCTAGTTCACTTGCATTTATACTCTTTCTATCATGCTTTCTTACATTCTTCCCAAAAGTAAAGAAAGCAAGAAAGAAAACTTCTATATCGACAAATGCAAAGGATTTGGAATTGCAACTTTCTTACTCAGAAATTGCAAAGTGCACTGGTGGGTTCTCTCAGGAAAACCTTATTGGCTCAGGAAGTTTTGGTTCTGTATACAAAGGAACTCTTTCAGGTGATGGATCAACAGTTGCAGTTAAGGTGTTAAATCTTCAACAAAGAGGAGCTTCAAGGAGCTTCATTGATGAATGCAAAGTTCTGAGAAGTATAAGGCATCGCAACCTTCTCAAGATCATAACTGCCATATCAAGTGTTGATCCTCAAGGTAATGACTTCAAAGCTCTAATCTTTGAGTTCATGTCTAATGGAAGTCTAGAAGATTGGTTGCATCCTATGAATAATGTGCAATATCAAACCAAGACATTGTCATTTATCCAAAGACTGAACATAGCAATTGATGTTGCTTGTGCACTGGAATATCTCCACCACTCCTGTGAAATTCCAATTGTTCATTGTGATATAAAGCCAAGCAATGTTCTTCTTGACAATGATATGGTTGCTCATGTTGGTGACTTTGGATTAGCCACATTTCTGTTTGAAGAAACAAGCAATTTTTCCTCACAATCAATTATATCAGCTAGATTAAGGGGTTCTATTGGATATATTCCTCCAGGTATATATGTTTCTCACTTCAATGGTGCTAAAATTGTAGGTTATGTTTAACAAAAATGACTCACGTATAAGTGAAATGCAGAGTATGGCATGTGTGACAAGCCTTCTACACTTGGAGATATCTACAGTTATGGGATACTATTACTGGAGATTTTCACAGGTAAAAGACCAACAGATGAAGCATTTGAAGGTGGCATGGGAATTCATCAGTTTATATCAATGGCTTTACCTAACCATGTCATGGACATAATTGATCCTTCATTACTGGTCTTTGAACAAAACTGTGGTGAAGAAGATCAAGAATTTGAAGAAGAAAAAGCTATAAGAAGGAACTACGAGATTGAAGCCAAGGACAAAGGTTTCATGGAGGATTGCATTGTTTCATTGATGCAAATTGGAGTCTCTTGCTCTGTAACTCTACCAAATGAACGATTGCCAATGGTTGCGGTGGTCAACAAACTACATGCAATCAAGAACTTGTATGAAGGGATGAAGCATAATGCTATATGAACAACATTTATAAGAAGAGAAATAAGATAACAAATATGTAAAACCATAAGATTTTATGCAGAATTTGATATGAAAATATTGTATGATATTAATGTAAATCTATTGATAAATAAATGAGTGTGATTTTATGTATGCGTAAAGTGTTAAATATACACTGGCGAAGAATAAAAAATAGACACAAAAATATTATTGCATTATATCATGATGTCAATTAATTGATGTAATCAGCGTTATATAACGAAACTATTCATTTGGATAACTTCAAAAAAAAAAAGGAGCATTTTTATGATACAACTTTTTTATTATTTTTTCTTAAAAATAATACTGAAACCTTTTTTTAAGATTTTTTTATAAGAAAACTTATGTAATTATTTTTATTTTATAAATGTATTAAAAAATTTCTTTTAAAAACACAAACAAACGGGGATTTGTCTTTAAAGTAGTATTTAATTTGTCATGAGAAAAGAATGAAAAATACTTTCCTAAATTATTAATTTATTATGTATTTTGTTTTGTTGACACAAAAGAAAAAACCGCAATTTCCAAAGAAAATTTAGAGAAGAAACAAATTTAGACCAATTGCAAATATTAAAAGAGAGTAATATTTAATTATATTTTTTTATATAAATTATTTTTAAAAGGTTTAAATATCACCCATGTCATTATAACATTTTTTTTTTACTTTATTATCAAATAATGTAATAATATATCATTAAAAGGTTAAATTTAAGTCAAACTTCTTAGATGATTTAGTATTAATTGGATGACAATTTAGAAGAAAAAAAATGTCATACTAGATCGAAACTATCTTTATTTTATCAAACGATGGTTAGCTCAGCTGGTAGCAAGTGAGTTGAGTAATTAAAAAGTAAAGGGTCTTGGTTCGATTCCCACTATCACCTTTATGTGAAATTTAAATATATTCGTCCTTGACCTATCTCGCACTCCAAATTAGTCTCATAACCAGCTCAAACAGTCAAAATTTGTAAGAACACCGGAGGAACCAACTCGCATAAAAGAGATAATTAGGATGAGGTTAACTAAAAAATTGAAAAACTCTATTTTTGAATCATAACTAAATTGTATATTAATATTTCCAAAATAAAATGTACATTAAAATTCTGCAGACTTACATTTAAGTTCCTAAAGGGGAGATATGAAGGGGAAACTTCATTATTTAGAAACTCAGTGAGTTAGCCATTGATGGACATTCAATAAGTAGGTGGGCATGGATTCGAAGGCCAACAATGCAAGGAATATCCATGTCATTTTTTTTTGTTTTGGCGGGGATAACTTGTATTTTCTGAGGATAAATCAATGTATGCCCAATCTATAGCCTCGCTAATTATTAAAAAAAAGTATTTTTCAGAATTTTTTAAACAAAGAGTTTTGATAATTAGTATTGTAAATATACTTATTAAAGCATTTATTTTTATTTATTATTAAAATTTGGTACTCTACTTATTAAAATTGAAAAAATAATAGATATATATATTGAAAATATTCCTATCGATTCATTGCTTCGTGATTAGTTCGATTCGGGGCGGATCCCCAGATTAAAGTTTTAAATCTTTTCCAAAGATAGTATGGGAAATGATCGAACACATGCTCTCACTCCACTCCGCCTGCTCAATTTCCTAACACCAACTGGACTACTATCATTTGATAAAAAATAACATATTTATCATCTTTTTTATGAATAATTTTATATAATTTTTTTTTATATTTTTTGATAAAAAAAAAAAAAAAACTACTACTAGGATACTGGAGATAAGCTCACAGTGGAGAGAAGAATGAAGTAATTCTAAGTGAAACAATATAATTAAATCATCCAAATTTGTATTTAAAGTGGGGCTATCATTCATAAATACGGTTTGCTCCCCAACCATATATGTGCCATTATAATAAATTTTCCATGCATTCTTGGTGAAGCATTACAATCAAATCATTATTTGAGATATATAACATAATGGAGGTAATTATAAAAATATACATACTTTTAAAATCATTTATACGTATTAAATAATATTTTGAGTATTTAACAAATAACGTGAGAGGCTGACTAAGAATTCCTACCTAAGGATGATGAAATACAATCCCAGAAATACCTTGAATTGACACTAATAATAAAAAAAATTATATTTTCTTATGCAAAAAGAGATATTTATCTCATGTTGCACTCCCAATTTTATGTGGGTCATATTGCACAGAAAAAGAAAAAAAATTGAAGTAGGACCCATATCATTTTAAGTGTATAAGAGAGAGTTATTGTCTGATGTGACTTGAGGTTAATATTTTCCATAAAAAAATAGCGACGACATTGACGTATACAATTTTATTGTTAACAAAATTAATAAGTAATTTAGTAAAGCATGTTATTCCTTTGATAAAATAAGAGGCATACTCGGTGGCAAGGACACCGAGTAGGTATTCCTTTATATATATATATATATATATATATATATATATATATATATATATATATATATATATATATATATATATATATATATAGGTAGGATCTTTTGACATTATTGTTAAATTTGAAGTTTGACAACTCACCTGAGAGCCGTTAGATCAAAAAAGATCAACGACTCTGATTTGTAAGCATGTGACACCATCGATCTTTTTTGATCTAACGGCTCTCAGGTGAGGTGTCAAACTTCAACTTTGACACTGATGTCAAAGGATCCTACCTCATATAGGGGCAGGATCTTCTGACACCGGTGTCAAATTTAAAGTTTGACACCTCATCTCAGAGACCTTAGATCAAAAAAGATCACTGGTATTACATGCTTACAAATCATAATTGTTGATCTTTTTTATCTAATGGCTCTCAGATGAGGTGTCAAACTTTAAATTTGACATTGTGTCAAAGGATCCTACCCTATATATATATATATATATATATATATATATATATATATATGGGACAGGTTATATTTCGAAACTTTTTTGTTTACAAACTACACTAAGTACGACCGGTCATACTTTAATCATGCATCGTACGACCGGTCGTACTTAGTGTAATTTGCAAAAAAAGTTTGTAAAGGAATCATATCCCTATATATATATATATATATATATATATATATATATATATATATATATATATATATATATATATATATATATATACATATGGAAAATAATTTTCTTATGTTGTAGGAAAATAATTATCTCATGTTTTAGAAACAAAAATACAAGCGGAACCCACCGGTAAGAGGAGAGAGAAAAAAGAGAGGTGAGACTCACCCCTCTTTTGTGTATCTAAGAAAGTTGTTTCTCTCATGCAAAATGAGATAAGTATAACCCTATATATAAAGGAAATAATCATAAAAATAATGGTCATATACATGTGTTATTTTATTTTATTTTCATATTTGGTCCCGATAAGGAAAAGTACGTCATACTAATATGCCTTGGATGATCTACATCTCAGGATAGAAGATAGCTTTAGCATATCGCTTAGCCCCATTCATTTTTGGCACAAGAGCGCTCCATTAGATGGAAAATTTCACCATGAATTTCGTTGATTCTGAACTAGTTGATAATACCCTCAAGGAAGAATGGATACTTGGTATGACAACTCGTTTGTTACATTTTGCAAAATTATTTATAAAGATGCCATGATTCTGAAATTTTTTTATCCGAATGCCATATTTCAGGAGTCGTTTTCACTCACAGCGGGTCATGTTTGTCTTATATCACACGGACAAGAATCTGTTGGACCTGTCCCGTGAATCCATGGATGCACGATACATGGTAAACTAAATCCGCTGAGACTAATAATAGTTTCTTAAACATGGCATTCCGATAAAAAAAAATAAAGGAAAGTCACTATAATGACCCTCACAGTTATTATGGATTTAATATTGAAGGATAATTATAAAGAAAAAGAAATAAAGTCACCTTTGGTGAAAAAATGAGTTAAAATGACAGTTAAGGGGTAAAAATGCAGGTTAGCAAAGTTACTTGAAAAGTGAAAGTAAAGTTAGAAATATGACAGGAAAAATATTCTAGTCCATTGGGTAACGTTTGGTAAAGAATAGAGGTGATTAGATAGATAAGCTCTTACCCAGTTAAATTTCACTTAACCTATGTAAGTGAAATTTGA
This sequence comes from Gastrolobium bilobum, assembly GCF_033153095.1. Lineage (NCBI taxonomy): Eukaryota > Viridiplantae > Streptophyta > Magnoliopsida > Fabales > Fabaceae > Gastrolobium > Gastrolobium bilobum. Next base: position 35,545 of record NW_026898321.1, on the reverse strand, counting down.
CTAAAAGGCTCGTATTCTTCTTCTCCACACAACGATGCAGAGAGTAAAGAGGGAAGGGGAGAAAAAAAGAGAGAAAAGCTTGTGGGAGCTTCAATCCTTGATAACTTGAGTTAGGATTGATGAAATCAATCCATTCCAAAGCCTAAAGTGTGTCAAATTTCATCCTCTACAAAACCCATAAGATTGTTCACCATGGGAAGCTCTTGGGAAGGAGATTTCAGCCTTCTAAATCGCAGGTACTGTTCATGCGAAATTAAAGAGAGTGTATTTTAACGTTTTCAAGCTTTGAGATGGAAGCTTAGATCCCTAGGAGATCATTTAAGGCATGAAACTTGAATTTGGTTGATTAAAATTCAAGATGCTATTTAGGTTTTTCTTGATGTTTTATGGTTTCATGGAGGTTTTGTAAATGATGTATGAATGTGTATGTTGTTGTAGAAGTTGTTCATTGAGCCTTGTTGTTGGTAATAGTTGAAAAATCATTGAGAAAATGGATGGCCTATCTCTAATGTATAATTCAGCCTATGTACAATAAAATAGGTAGACCAAGTGTTTAATGAAATGCCAAAGTGAAAATAATACCTTGTATGTAATCATTGATAAGTGGTGTGAAATAGGATTGGTAAAAGTGGTGAAAGTTAAAGAAAAAGACATGGTTCCTATATATATGTATTCTAGTCAAGAGGAAAAATAATGAGGAATATCATGCTTTAATATGTTTGAATGTGTGTTTATGTGTCTTAAGGTTGGTTAATAATTATCTACTTAATTGGAGTTGTGTAGTGAGAAATAAAGGAAAGAAAAGCATGAAAAGATAATAAATACTTATGAGTGCAAATCTGCCCTCATCATGAAATAAGTACAAATGAGGTATTTAGTGATATTTAAATAAGAGATGATGATGGGTATTCGATGTAGTGATGAAGGGAATGGTTGCTAACAAAAGATAGCTTGAGAAAAAGTCATGAACACACCTATATGTCATTTTCAACCCTTAAAGAAGTAAATGGGTTGGAATTGTATTGGACTTGGAATTATGACTTGTAAGTTATGTTGAGGACATGATAAGTATATGTAAAGTGAGAAATGTCCACTAAGAGTTAGTGGTTTTATGCTAACAAGCTTTGGGTTCCTATATGTAAGTTTGAAAAGAATTGGTTATGACTAGTGTATTGGCATAGGATTGGCAAAAACGTAAAGAAATGAAAATAAACGATAAAATGTATGCCTTATGTAAAATCTAGGCATGATAGCATTTTATTGATTTGTATTTTTGTATTCTTTCTCTAGGTGTACCTAGGGACTGAAAAAGATCGGAACCTTCTTGAAGATATATAACTAACTTGTGCCACAAGTAAGCGGATTGAAAAAGCTTCAAGGGGTAAGCTCTATGTTTATGGGGTTCGCTCCTACTTTGTGTTCCGCCATAGTGTACGGACTGTGGTCAGGTTGTATGATATGTATGAGATATATGATATAGATGCATTCATATAGAGCTATATGATAATATGATATGTTTTGTTTTGATGTACTTACTTTGATATGTGTTAATATGATATGTTTTATTATGATATGACTTCTGTAATATGATTTCTGCAACAATATCTGGCCATTGATTGTATAGTACCCGAATGTTCGCTTTGGGGTCCTCCCTCGGGACTGATGGTGTACGCCTCTGATATGTTCTGGTTCCGCTTTGGGGTCCTCCCTCGGGAACACGTGCGTTGATTTCCGCTCGGGGTCCTCCCTTGGGAATGACTGCGTACGCCTCTGATATGTTCTGGTTCCGCTTTGGGGTCCTCCCTCGGTAACACGTGCGTTGATTTCCGCTTGGGGTCCTCCCTTGAGAATAACTGCGTACGTTTCTGATAAGATATGTGTATATGTTTTGTTTAGTTATGATATTTGATTATATGACATGTTTTATGGGATATGTATGATGATTTTGTATATTATGTATCTGACTGTCATGCAGGAAGTGAGCCCAGGGTATGGAGGGTTTTCCATAAACCTGGAGTTTACTAGAGATTCGTCTCTAACCCCGTTTGGGGATATGATTTCAGGAACACAGTTAATTGAAGAGCCTCATGGGACCAGGACACTAACCGTGGCTAGAGGCATTAGTATGAGGATGTGGAGTTCTGGGTGGTCGGATGCTACTATTTGTTTTAGACGTATTTTTGGAAAAGATGTATTGTTGCATAGTGTTCATATTCGATACATGTACATTTATGTATTCAGGCATGATGATATGACTATGTAGTATTCAATTATGTTATGTATTGGATTGCATGCTATTAGATTTGTGGCACGAAGCCAAGTTCAGCATGCGCCCATAGATGGGTATCTGAGTATATTTACATGACTGGTACTTCTGGAAATATATATTGTTTAAACTGTCTATCAGGAACTCTTGAGAGTGGGATTGGAAAATCCCCAGTTGTCCGATTTACGTCTCCGTAAAATAAGAATTAAATTAGAAGAAGTATGCAATGTGATATGTCATGTGAAAAAGGATTAAAGAAAAAGAAAAAGTTAGTTCGTATTTTCGTAAGTTAAGTCTTCCGCTGTTTCTGTTTGTATCATATGTATGTTAATTGAACCGGCTCGAGACGGGGATGTTACAGTCACCGTCCACAACCTCCCTCACCAAATCGGTCCAACCCTTACTCACAACCACCATCGGACCACCGAACCAGCCATCTTCAAATCACAAAAGTTATTATCGTCTCAATCCTAATAGCCAACGAAGGAAGAAGCAAAGCTGTCCTAACCTAAACCTGAGCGACATCAACACCAAGGCCATGGTGTTTCCTCCCCAGCGATGCTTCATATTCTTGGAAAAGACAAGGACAGGAAATTAGATCCTTATGCTACCTTGTTCAATGAAGAGCGGGAGGAAGCTCTAGAGGCTAAAGAGCAACTCGACCTTGACATGTACGAAGAGTCATCAGTAGAGTGGTTGCTAAATTTTGTGGACACAAAATCACCAATATCTTCATTACTGCTGGAGTTGGACAAGAAGAAAGCATAGGCTATAATGGTCTAAAGAAATTGTCAAAAAGTGGTTTACCGGTTTTTCACATAAAACCACCTCCCACAACTCTTTCTATATCATTCGAAGACCAAATTGGAAATGCACTGCAAATAGGATGGCTGGGAATTTTGAGTGAATCTGTTGAACCAAACGCATGCTTTCTGAATTGCTTGCTTCATTTGCATAGGCAAGCTAGAAGAAACCGTCAACCAAACACCACCTCAGTGAGTTAGCCATTGATGGACATTCAATAAGTAGGTGGGCATGGATTCGAAGGCCAACAATGCAAGGAATATCCATGTCATTTTTTTTTGTTTTGGCGGGGATAACTTGTATTTTCTGAGGATAAATCAATATATGCCCAATCTATAGCCTCGCTAATTATTAAAAAAAAAAGTATTTTTCAGAATTTTTTAATCAAATAGTTTTGATAATTAGTATTGTAAATATACTTATTAAAGCATTTATTTTTATTTATTATTAAAATTTGGTACTCTACTTATTAAAATTGAAAAAATAATAGATATATATATATATATATATATATATATATATATATTGAAAATATTCCTATCGATTCATCACTGCGTGACTAGTTCGATTCGGGGCGAATCCCGAGATTAAAGCTTTAAATCTCTTCCAAAGATAGTATGGAAAAGGATCGAACACATGCTCTCACTCCACTCCACCTGCTCAATTTCCTAACACCAACTGGGTTACTATCATTTGATAAAAAATAACATATTTATCATCTTTTTTATGAATAATTTTATATAAATTTTTTTTCTATTCTTTGATAAAAAAAAAAAACCTACGACTAGGATACTGGAGATAAGCTCACAGTGGAGAGAAGAATGAAGTAATTCTAAGTGAAACACTATAATTAAATCATCCAAATTTGTATTTAAAGTGGGGCTATCATTCATAAATACGGTTTGCTCCCCAACCATATATGTGCCATTACAATAAATTTTCCATGCATTCTTGGTGAAGCATTACAATCAAATCAGTATTTGAGATGTATAACATAATGGAGGTAATTATAAAAATATAGATATTTTTAAAATCATTTATACGTATTAAATAATATTTTGAGTATTTAACAAATAACGTGAGAGGCTGACTAAGAATTCCTACCTAAGGATGATGAAATACAATCCCAGAAATACCTTGAATTGACACTAATAATAAAAAAAGATTATATTTTCTTATGCAAAAGGAGATATTTATCTCATGTTGCACTCACAATTTTATGTGAGTCCCATTGCACAGGACAAGAGAAAAAAAATTGAAGTGGGACCCATATCTTTTTGAGTGTAAAAGAGAGAGTTATTGTCTAATGTGACTTGAGGTTAATATTTTCCATAAAAAATAGCGACGACATTGACGTATACAATTTTTTTTTTTTTGAAACTGATCCTAATTACCTCTTTGAGGCGAATCAGAACACTTGGTATCCCACGGGTTCGACTCTTTGAGCCGCCTATGGGACTAATCCAGAGTTCGGCTGCGAGTCCAAGGATTACGTTACTTATGCCCCTCCCCAAATGGTGTTGGTGGGATTCGAACCGATGTCCTCTCCCACCACTCAGTCCTCGTGCTACCAACTGAGCTACCACACTTGGTACGTATACAATTTTATTGTTAACAAAATTAATAACTAATTTAGTAAAGCATGTTATTCCTTTGATAAAATAAGAGGCATACTCGGTGGCAAGGACACCGAGTAGGTATTCCTTTATATAGGTATTCCTTTATATATATATATATATATATATATATATATATATAGGTAGAATCCTTTGACACAGTGTTATTAAAATCGGCTCGGTCATTGACCCGGTCGAGGTACTGGGTCACTGGTTCAACCAGTGAGTTACTGGTTCAACCGCATGACCCGGTAATTATATGCAATTTTATAATTTATATTAAAAAATTATAAACACACTTAAATATCTAAGAAAAAATGACAAAAAAATTAAAAAAATTTAATATAAAAAAGAATAAATCACATATTATTATACAATAAAAGATCAAACAAAAATATAATGATCGTGATACGGGGCTTTAGGTTAAGAAAATGACATCTCTAACTATAAATCAAATCAAAATTTTCTGCATAGTGCATAATTAAGATAATATTAGTGTTGTAGGTACATAGCTTATGTAAGTTAATAAGAAATAAATATATTTAAATATGTCCATTATGATTTTATTTTTTTTGAAAAAAAATTTGGAATTTTTTTGGGACCGGGCCGGGTCATCGGTTTTCATGAAAACCGGCCGATCGGACCGGATCACACCGGTTCTGATGCATGGCCGGTCCGTTGCTTTAATAACACTGCTTTGACACCATTGTCAAATTTGAAGTTTGACAACTCACCTGAGAGCCGTTAGATCAAAAAAGATCAACGACTCTGATTTGTAAGCATGTGACACCATTGATCTTTTTTGATCTAACGGCTCTCAGGTGAGATGTCAAACTTCAAATTTGACACTGGTATCGAAGGATCATACCCCATATATATATATATATATATATATATATATATATATATATATATATATATATATATATATGAGCAGGATCATCTTATACCGGTATAAGAATAATAAGTCTTACATCAAATCTTAACCGTTGATTTTATGCATCTAACGGATAAGATTTATTAGGTTTCATTCATTAATTAATTTTTAATTCCCAATAAATCTCAACCGTTGGATGCCCGGAAATCAATTGTTGAGATTTGGTGTAAGATTTATTATTCTTACACCGGTGTAAGTTGATCATATCCCATATAGGGGCAGGATCTTCTGACACCGGTGTCAAATTTAAAGTTTGACACCTCATCTCAGAGCTGTTAGATAAAAAAAAATCAATGATATTACATGTTTACAAATCTAAATTGTTGATCTTTTTTTATCTAATGGCTTTCAAATGAGGTGTCAAACTTTAAATTTGACATTGTGTCAAAAGATACCACCATATATATATATATGTGTGTGTGTGTGTGTGTGTGTGGGGCAGGTTATATTTGCAAACTTTTTGCTTACAAACTACACTAGGTACGACAGGTCATACTTTACTCATGCATTGTACGACCGGTCGTACTTAGTGTAATTTGCAAAAAAAAATTGTAAACGGATCCTATCCTTATATATATATATATATATATATATATATATATATATATATATATATATATATATTGAAGAACATAGGTTAACAACACTGGATATATATCCAGTGTTGTTATCACAATCTCAGTCTCAGGATGAATTTCTTAAAAAAATTGATGAGAAGTTAAGTACATTAACCATTCCTGATACCCCACAACATTCTGATTAAGAGACTCAACAGTCTCATAAACATAACACTCGGTCAAAAACTATCAATACTCTGAATCATTATGATGAATCTCCTGAGTCAGATAACAAATCTGAAATTAAAATTAATCCTATAACTGGTATTAATAATTGGAGAAACCCTTCCAAACTTTATTACCAAAAAGCAACTGCTCCTGATCTTCTACTCTAAGAAAAGAATACAAGTTTCAAAAGTTTTAATGGTAACAACGTCTATGAATGGAACATAGATGGACAATCAGAGTATAACATACTCAATATAATGCACCATATGACTATGGTTGCAACTGCCTATCAAACTTCTCATAATTGTTCTGAAGCAATTATAGTCAATATTATTGTCTCTGGCTTCTCTGGTCAACTCAAAGGTTGGTGGGATAATTATCTTTCTAAAGATGAAAAAAATTCTGTTCTTAATGCCATTAAAGTTGATCCTGATGGCATTCCTATAGTCTCTGATGGAAAAACTATTCCAGATGCTGTTAATCAATTAATCTTCACCATTATCCAACATTTCATTGGTGATCCATCCTTATGGAAAGATCGTTCTGCTGAACTCCTATCCAATCTTAAATGTAGAACCTTAGGTGACTTTCGCTGGTATAAAGATACCTTCCTAACTAGGGTTTACACTCGAGATGATAGTCAACAACCTTTCTGGAAAGAAAAATTCTTAGCTGGTCTACCAAAATCTTTAGGAGACAAAGTTAGGGATAAAATCCGTCATCAATCTCTAACTGGAGATATCCCTTATGAGCAATTAAGTTATGGACAATTAGTTGCTTATATCCAAAAGGTAGCTTTAAAAATTTGTCAAGATGATAAAATCCAACGTCAACTTGCAAAAGAAAAAACTCAAAATCGTAAAGATCTAGGATCATTTTGTGAACAATTTGGTCTGCCTTGTACTTTGTAAAGATCTAGGAACCCTTTTATTTGGATTTCCATGCTTCATTTCCCTACTTCATATATATATATATATATATATATATATATATATATATATATGGGGAAGGTTCTTTTGACTCCAGAGTAAGACTTTTAAGTCTTACTCGCAATCTCAGCCGTTGATGAACAGAAATCAACTGTTGTCTTTAATAGTGTAATTAATAATTAATTAAATGATATAACTTCCTAAATTATAACCGTTGGATGGACGGAAATCAACGGTTAGGATGGAGAGTAAGACTTATAAGTCTTACTCTGGAGTCAAATGATCTCTCTCATATATATATATATATATATATATATATATATATATATATATATATATATATATGGGAAATAATTTTCTTATGTTGTAGGAAAATGATTATCTCATGTTTTAGAAACAAAATTACAAGCGAGACTCACCGATAAGAGGAGAGAGAAAAAAGAGAGGTAAGACTCACCCCTCTTTTGTGTATGTAGGAAAGTTGTTTCTCTCATGCAAAATGAAATAAGTATAACCCTATATATATATATATATATATATATATATATATATATATATATATATATATATATATATATAAGGAAATAATCATAAAAATAATGGTCATATACATGTGTTATTTTATTTTATTTTCATATTTGGTCCCGATAAGGAAAAGTACGTCATACTATTATGCCTTGGATGATCTACATCTCAAGATAGAAGATAGCTTTAGCATATCGCTTAGCCCCATTCATTTTTGGCACAAAAGCTCTCCAGTAGATGGAAAATTTCACCATGAATTTTGTTGATTCTGAACTAGTTGATAATACCCTCAAGGAAGAATGGATTGTTGGTTGGTATGACAACTCGTTTGTTACTTTTTGCAAAATTATTTATAAAGATGCCATGATTCTGAAATTTTTTTATCCGAATGCCATATTTCAGGAGTCGTTTTCACTCACAGCGGGTCATGTTTGCCATATATCACACGGACAAGAATCCGTTGGACCTGTCCCGTGAATCTATTGATGCACGATACATGGTAAACTAAATCCGCTGAGACTAATAATAGTTTCTTAAACATGGCATTCCGATAAAAAAAATTCTAAACTATGTCATTTCGACAATTAAAATGTGAAAACATGCCTTTTGATTCCTGTTCATGAATAAAAGATCTGAACCGTTTAATGAGTCGAGCCCAACATATAACCCCAACTGGGGTGTAATGGTTGTTTTAGGGGTACCTAACACGGCTATGGTCAAGACTATGGAAGATGTTTTCAGTGGTGAAATATGCAGAATAGGGGGATGGTTTGTGATAAGGAGGGCTCTTCAAATTAGCATGGTAACGACTCATAAGTTATGGATCCCCTCATATAGTGAGGGAGTAAAGTATTTATAGGCTTTAATATGTTGGGGGAGTGTGCCAAGTCAACTGGTATGAGGGAAGCTAAAGTGACTTGCTTAACTGGAGCAAGGCGCCAATCAGCGGCTGACCTACTGACAGTGGCTGTTGTGCAGGGGAAAGTGAAGGGGAGCATTTTGGTGTTCTACATTGGGTACCTGTGAAGGCAAAAATGATGTGGGGGTCTTCGAGGTAAGCCATTTTGATGTTTAATGTTGGGGAGCTAGTATGCTAATTAGATAGTGGCAGGGGCGTTAGTGCTTCTTGTAACAGCCCGTTTTACACCGGTATTGTTAACAGTAATTATGATATTAAGCGCAGTTACAATCACAACAATTCATTTATAAAAATACGAGTAAACTTTTTTCGTTTATTACGCGAACATTAAAAACCGTAAAAAGCGTAAAAATTAAAAGTTGTGACCATAACTGTAAACTCTTGCGGAATACTTATATAAACTATTTTTATATCTTATTTTACGTAATACAAGTCACTAAGGGGTTCCCATAAACCCACTTAGCCAATTTCTCAATCTTACGTTTTCTACCTATCCGAACATGGTACGGTTATTTTTTTCTACGGAGACACCACATAGAACTCTGTGGAGGGAGATATGCTCTCCCGAAGTTCACCTAAATTCTGCCAATTATATAGAAAATTCGCCAGAGTTTCCTTTATTTTTCCTAAAATCCCCAAATTTGCAAAAGCTCTCTAGTACCTCAAATGTACCTAATAACCAATAGGTGGCACACACAAGGACCAACAATGTCTTGAGGCACTTACAACCCAACTCAGTTTATATTTATTACACAATTCATACTATATAGCTCACTTTATAAATCCTTAACTTGCTTCAATCACCAAAGTCCATTTACATGTAATTTCTCAACATACAATAAATCATAAACCTAAAATAGGCCTAAAGCTCTTCCATCATAGTGCATCATGCATCCATTGAACAATTACAACCTTTAACTTACATGTTACAACTTACAACTTCAACTTTAAATTACAACTTACAAATTCATACTTTAATTTACAATTTGAAACATAAAAACTCAAATGACATATACACTAGACTTAGGCAAAATGACATGAACTAATATGACTATGAAACTCATCCTACATACACATGGGATGTTCATGCCCTAAGTCTAGCCTAGGCCAAATGACCATCAAAATGCAAAATATGAAAAGGTCCTCCAACACTCATCCTACGGGCTTCTTGCCCGCCGCTCCGGTGCCACTGCTACCTCCTGAAATAAAGTCCCCAAGACGGGGTGAGATATATGAATATATCTCAGTAACCCAGAGGTTTCGGAGAAAACTCCGCCCAATGGCTCACTTCAATGCATATAAATAATATAAAATAACCACTTTTCAAAACAGGATAAAGCAAGGGATTTAGAGAAACTGAGGAATATAGGAATACAAAATACGACGAAGCGGGAATGGTAGCTACCAATACCACGCAACGTCCTCGGCATATAAGCCTATGGGTCTCATCCAAGGCGTGTTCCTAGAACATCCAACCAAGGTACCCCTCCTATCCGCATACACCCGAGACTTCCTAGTGTGCTCCTATCCGGATCACACACCACGACCCTAGGTCAACTGGAACTCCCTCTCGGAGACCTATCCAGTGGAAGTCTGAAACTGCCCGAAGGCTACACTGTCTACTGGCCAGAGACTCGGTACATAAGTACCCTCATAAATACTACATGCATGCTCATGTTATTCTACACTACTCATATACATTTCTACCATCACCCTCAACGGGTATGGTGGAACACACAAGGGGAACAAGCCCCAGTACCAAGAGGTTACCTTAATATGTTCCTCCACTTAGCTCCAAGCAGTATATATTCCAAGCTTGTTACTCAACAGAATGCCTCAATCCCACTTGGTCCAGGACCAAGGGCAATCCACGGACTCACGGTTCAGGGTTCAAGTCGACGTACGGCAACCTACAATAACCATGTATGAATCGTCAGTACACGGCAATTCTATCAAAACGCGAAAATCGTCAAATTTCACTCCTACACCTTGTAGGTTCGGCCTTCTTAGGCTTATTTCAAAATTTATTTTTCTAAATTTTCTTTCTCATTTTCCTAGGTGTAAGAACCTGCACCGTTAATTAAGGAATTTAATTAATAAATTATGAGAAAATAGGAAATGATTCCATAATTGACCCTAATAATTATTATGAGGCTTTAATAATTATAGTAAGTGGGTAATATTGCCGAAAGTCGCTTTTCGGAAGAAAAGTGCAGATACTGGTTCTGTTAGTCGGTATAAATGAGTACCGAAAAAGTATCCGAGAAAATTAAAGTAAGTGCATGTTAATTACTATAATAATATGTAGGACTTGTAAAACGAGTTTCAAGTCCAGATAATGAGAACTGGTGCTAGAAACCGGTACTGGCTTGGAAAAGCGCGTACCGGAAAGGTGCTCAGAAAATTATAAGAAAAATATGATAAATCTTAGAAAATTATGTAGTTTCATAATCCAAAGTTTGGGATTAAAATGCTAAGCGTAGCAATTAAAGTTAATATTGTGTGTTTAAGTGACTTGTGGCTATAAATACCATTTCTAATGGCACAATGCCCTAGAAAACAGATTTTGAACGTGAGAGTTGAGGGTGGCTGATCAGCTTGGCTGAATTGTGGGGTTTCTTCTCCATTTTGGGTCTAAGGCACTTCCTTTCTCGTTTTTCCTTCATTCTTCCTTTGTAAACACTTGAGAGTGAGCCTGGTGAGGGAGAAAGGTGTTTTTCTCTGAGTGCTCAGCCACTGTTGGTGAGAGTTTTGGGGCTGACTTGGTTGGCTTGGTTGTGGAAGCTTGAGTTGGGCATTTTGTTGCTTAAAGAAGCAACCTTTGGGTAGAAAGGTCAAGTCTTGGTGTAGCATTTTCGTACACCATATTCCCAGTAGCTGTTGAAGCTGTTTTGGGAGCTTCATGAGCAGTTGACCCTCTGTTTTGGCCTTTGGTATGTATACCAACCTTTGATCATGAGTTTAATGCTTAAAAATGAAAGCTTGATGCATGTTAAGGCTTAAAGATGATAACTTGTTGTTGGGTAATGTTGAACACACCTAGAAATGCATGTTTAGGTGCTTTAAATCGTTAAAAACCCAACCTTGGATGGATATCTTCACGAAAATGCAAAACTGCATTCTGTCGTGAAATATCCGGATATTTGCCCGATGAATATCCGGATATGTGATATCCGGATATGGGGTTTTGGATATCCGGATATTTGGTATCCAGATATGGGATTCTGGATATCTGGATATTGGATATCCGGATATTGGATATCCGAATATGCACAGTGAGATATCCGGATATTGAATATCCGGATATGGTCCCGAGGAATATCCGGATATTCTGGGATTTCGAAGAACAGTAGCTGTGTTGTGAGGACAGTAGGCTATTGGGGGTTTGTGGACCCTAGATTGATGAAGTTGAACTTCTGTTTTAATTAAACTAAATTAGAATCAAGTAATTAAAGGCTTATAGCTTGGTGAGAAGCCTTAAGACATAAAGCTTAATGAAAAGGCGTTGTCTTTAATTTGTATGCATGTGGTACATGTTATTGATTTATATTTGGTCCATATCAGATTGTGATCTGCTGTGATTGGACTTTGAGCTTGTGGCATTAGATAGCTAGCTTAGAGGTAAGCTTTCGTGTCCTCGGTTTAGCCATGTTGTGGTTCCACCATGTGCCATGGGGGTATGGTTTATGCATGCTGTGTACATGCTTTTGGATATTTGATATGTTGATTGAACTTTACATGTAATGGCTTTTAATATGCATGTGTTGTTTCATCTTGACGGGAAGCCTGAGTATGTAGCGCCATACAAGACGGTGTACCGGGGTGAATGCAAGTGGTACTTGCACGGTGTGTAGGTGATAGACGTATACCTGCACTGTCTCTGGCCAGTAGATTACTATTGACACACATGGCATGATTATCTGCTGCCTTGCATTGTTTTAGAAATGATAAATGATAAACTGCTTTTGAACTTATATTGCACATGTAAGTGAGCTTGGGGTGGAAGATCCTTGAGGACGCACTGTCTTACTGAGATTTCTAGTTTAGAGATCTTACCCCACGTTTGGGGAATGCTTATTTCAGGATCAGGTAGTATGGGTACTGATGCCTCAGGCGGCAGGAGGCCGGAGCTTAGCTGATTATGTTTTACTGCTTTATGTTAGCATGACTGGATTTGGATGCTATTTATGTTTTTCGCTATTTATGATATGTTGTTGTTGAGACTGATGTTGGGCATGTTGCCTTATTTGAGTGAGCATGGGAATTGTCCATGACACTTTCTGTTAGTACTTTTTAGATTGAAGTTGTATAAACTGTTAGATGGTCCGGTCTACGTTGTTGTAGTTCCGTGACTAGAGCCACACTTATATTATCTATGTTATGAGGTATTTCAGTTAGCTGTTTTATTGCAATTACATACAGGCGATGTTTTATTAATTGATTATTAAGCAAGTTGGTAATGTTAATGGCATCATAATTGAAAAGAAAAAGTAATTCCGCATTTTTAATTAAGCGCAGCTTAATACGATATTATGATAACATTGCCGGATATATACGGGGTGTTACATTTATGGTATCAGAGCAATGGTTCGAGGGAAAAGCCTGTATGTATTGCAATTGCTAGGTTGTTTGGTTGTTTCTGTCTTTGTGTTTACTCCGTCAAATCTTATTACGATGTTGTATATGTGATCACATTTCGTGGGCCTGATCAACTCATAATTTGTGTAACTTGTGCAGAGTCATAGTAAGGTCCGGGAGAACACGAGAGACTTCTGAGGATCAACCCGATCCTATCCTGACTGCATTGGCAGAGATGCAGGCGGCTAGGTTAGCCGATCAAGAGGCCACTAGATTGGCCAACGCGGCAATGATGGATGCTGTTCGCGAGGCGAACTGGATAGCCGCAGCTGAGGTTCGTGAAGCGAACCGGAGGACCACTGAGGAAGTCCTTGAGGCGAACAGGATGGCGAACATGACGATGATGAGAGTCATGTTGGAGGAGATGAGAGCTGGTCCTGCTGTTGGCCAGGCTCCACCACCACCGCCACCACCGCCACCGCTTCCACCTAGTGTTCAGGAGGAGAGCCATAGTCACATCGGCAGTGCTACTCATGCCGCTGAGACGGGGGAGCCCCTTGTGGGGATTGCTGAGGATCGTGATGTGATCGATCGCCGGCTGAATGCTTTCAGGAAGCATAAGCCACCTGTGTTTGAGGGGTCTTTGGATCCTATTGCTGCTGCGAGATGGCTAGAGTCGCTGGACAAGATTTTTCGGGTCATGCAGTGTACAGACCCACAGAAGCTGATGTTCTCGACCTACATGCTGGAGGGCGATGCCCATGAGTGGTGGACGCACACCTCTCGTGCTTTTGAGAGGCAGGGCCGTGTCATGACGTGGCCAGTCTTTGAGGAGTGCTTTCTGGGCCGATACCTTCCCTATGATGCGCAGGAGAGGAAGCAGGGAGAGTTTGATCGTTTGGTACATGGCTCGATGTCTGTTGATAAGTACCTGGCTAAGTTTAATGAGCTAGTGAAGTTTGCACACTTCCGGATGGTTCCTCCTACTCCGTTGTTTCTGGCAGCTAAGTTCCGCAGGGGACTTAGTGAGGTGATTGCTGAGCATCTTGCTGGTGCTGCTTCGAGGGACTTTGGTACACTTGTTCAGCAGTGTAAGGACATCGAGGAGGTTTGCGTGGCAAGCAAGGCCAAGAGGGCCAAGGTTGAGGAGAGCAAGGGAACAGGTGGTTCCACTCCTGCTCCTACTTCTTGGAAGGACAAGAGGTTTGCTGATAAGGGCAAGGGAAAGCAATTAGCGACTAGGCAGGCGCCTGGTCAGTTCAAGAGAGCTGTTTCACATCAGGGGAGTTCTTCTAGGCCTCCTACCACTCCGAGATGTTCGGGATGTGGGAAGGAGCATGTGGGACGTTGTGCTACGGGGCAGTTGCTGTGCTTCAAGTGTGGCAAGGAGGGCCACTTCTCTAGAGATTGTCCGTCGTCGACGGCGAGAGCTGCAGCTATTCAGGCAGTTCCTTTGCAGATGGTTCCGATGGCATCTTCTTCGGCACCTGCAGTGCCACCTTCTGTTGGGAGAGTTTATACACTGGATAGGCAGCAGTCGGACCGCGCTCCGAACCTTGTCAGAGGTACTGTGTCTATTGATGATTCTTTTGTCGATGCTATCTTTGATTCCGGAGCTGTTCATTCGTTTGTTGCTACCCCGATTGCTTTGGGGATTGAGTTGCCCAGTGCTGTGCTTTCTCCACCGTTGCGGGTGACTACCGCCACCGGAGAGATTTAAGATTCTACCACTGTACATCGCGATGTAGCGTTTCAGTGGAATGGCCGTGAGTTCTCCGTAGATCTGATAGGATTGCCGATGGCCAACCTTGAGATTATTCTGGACATGGATTGGTTGTCTAGAAAATGTGCATTGATTGATTGTTGTACAAAGCGCGTGGTGATGTCTCCGTGTGATTACACAGCTAGTTCCTTGCCATACATTTCACTGCTGCAGGCTAGGAGAGCGTTGCGAGCAGGGGCATTGGGTTATGTCATGTTGGGTGGTTTGGCGAGTGGGACACAAGAGGATATCATTGGCATTCCTGTGGTGGGGGAGTTCCTGGTGGTGTTTCCTGAGGAGATCCCTGAGTTTCCAACGCAGCGGGAGATAGAGTTCTCCATCGACTTGTTGCCCGGTGTGGGGCCGATTTCTTTAGCTCCTTATCGGATGTCGCCACCGGAGTTGGCTGAGCTGAAGAAGCATATTGAGGATCTTTCGGCGAAAGATTTCTTTCGACCGAGTGTGTCTCCTTGGGGAGCACCGGTCATCTTCGTGAAGAAGAAGGACGGAACAATGTGATTGTGCACCGACTACAGGCAGTTGAACAAGGTGACAATCAAGAACAAGTATCCCCTTTCTCGGATCGATGATCTGTTGGATCAGCTCAGGGGCGCTTGTGTGTATTCCAAGATTGATCTCCGGTCCGGATACCATCAGATTCGGGTGAAGCCGGAGGATGTCCCGAAGACCGCGTTTCGTTCGAGATACGGTCATTTTGAGTATTTGGTGATTCCGTTTGGACTCACAAATGCGCCGGCAGTGTTCATAGATTACATGAACAAGATTTTCCAGCCGTATCTGGATCCGTTTGTGATTGTCTTCATTGATGATATTCTGATCTACTCCAAGACTGAGGAGGAGCATGCAGAGCATCCGAGGATTGTTCTGCAAGTGCTGAAGGAGAAAAAGCTTTATGTTAAACCTTCTAAGTGTGAGTTTTGGCTCAAATCAGTCAAGTTTCGGGGGCATGTGATTTCAGCAGATGGAGTTGCAGTGGATCCCAACAAGATTGAGGCCGTGTTGGATTGGGAGAGACCCAAGACAGCTACGGAGGTGAGGAGCTTCTTAGGTTTGGCAGGTTACTATCGGAGGTTCATCAAGGGTTTTTCCACGATGGTTCTCCCTTTGACTCGCCTTACTCGAAAGGAGACTCCATTTGTGTGGACTCACGAGTGTGAGGCGTGCTTTCAGGAGTTGAAGGAGAGATTGACTTCTTCACCTGTATTGATCCTTCCTGATCCTGAGGAGCAGTTTGAGCTTTACTGTGATGCTTCTGGAAAGGGGCTGGGCTATTTGCTGATGCAGTCTGGTAGAGCTATTGCTTTTGCTTCGAGGAAGTTGAAGCCTCATGAGGAGAACTACCCGACTCATGATTTGGAGTTAGCTGTGATCGTGTTTGCTTTCAAGATTTGGAGGCATTACCTGTTTGGCTTGAGGTTTGTGGTGTTCAGTGACCACAAGAGTTTGAAGTATCTCTTCGACCAGAAGGAGTTAAACATGAGGCAGAGGAGATGGATGGAGTTCATAAAGGACTACGACTTTGAGCTAAGGTATCATCCTGGCAAGGCCAATGTGGTAGCTGATGCTTTGAGTCGAAAATCCAGTAGTTCATCCAGTTTGCTACTTGGTAACTTCGATGTGGTTGAGAAGTTCTGCCACTTGGCAGTGACCGCTCCGTGTGCGAGCGTACTTCTCGGGTTGGAAGCATCAGATGTTGTGAACGAGCTGCTAGAAAAGATTAAAGAGGCACAAGTTCAGAGAGAGTGTCTGGATTATGTGAAGAACCAAGACAGAGTGTCTTGGAATGATGATGGATTGCTTTTGTTCCAGCGGAGGATTGTGGTTCCTCGAGGTCCGTTGACAGAAGAGGTTATGGCAGAAGGCCATAAGGGTCAGTTTTCTATCCACCCTGGTGCTACTAAGATGTATCAAGACTTGAAGAAGAACTTCTGGTGGCCGGGCATGAAGAAAGATGTTGCTATCTTTGTGTCCAAGTGTTTGGTTTGCCAGAAAGTGAAGATTGAACACCAGAAGCCGTCTGGTAAACTTCAACCTCTTGAGATTCCAGAGTGGAAATGGGAGAGCATTTCCATGGACTTCGTTGTGGGTTTGCCGAAGACTCAGGTTGGCTGTGACTCGATATGGGTCATTGTGGACAGACTGACGAAGTCTGCCCATTTTCTTCCAGTGAAGGTGAGCTTCACTATAGAGCAGTTGGTCAAACTGTATGTTCGCGAGATTGTGAGGCTTCACGAGGTGCCCGTGAGTATCATCAGTGATAGGGACCCGAAGTTCACATCTCGGTTCTGGGAGGCACTGCAGGGAGGTTTTGGTACGCAGTTGAGACTGAGTACAGCCTATCACCCTCAGACTGATGGACAAACTGAGTGGACTATCCAGACCTTGGAGGATATGTTGCGGGCTTGCACGTTGGAGCAGGGCTCGGCATGGGATAAGTACCTTCCATTGGTGGAGTTTTCGTACAACAACAGTTTCCATGCTAGCCTGGGCATGGCATCCTACGAGGCGTTGTACGGTAGGAGGTGTCGTACACCTACCTGCTGGTCTGAGGTTGGAGATACTGAGTTGTTTGGCTTGGACTTTGTCCAAGATACTACCCAGCAAATCCAGATGATTAGGGAAAAGCTGAAGCAGGCGCAGGATTGCCAGAAGAGTTACTACGATGTCAAGCATCGTCCACTTGAGTTCAGTGAAGGTGAGCACGTGTTTGTGAGGCTTTCACCTGTCACGGGTGTTGGACGGGAACTTGGAGTGAGAAAGCTGAGCCCGCGGTTTATTGGGCCATACCAGATTCTTGGTAGAGTAGGACCTGTTGCCTACCAGCTTGCCTTGCCTCCGAACTTGGCCAACATTCATGACGTGTTTCACGTGTCTCAGCTTCGCAAGTATGTAGCGGATCCCGGATGATGTGGAAGTTCGGGAGAACTTAAAGACTCCCGTAGGACCACTAAAGATTCTCGATCGTGGCGAGAAGCAGCTGAGGAGCAGGATCATTCCGATGGTCAAGGTGCAATGGACCGGAAAGACTCCTGAGGAGTGTACTTGGGAGCG
Source organism: Gastrolobium bilobum (assembly GCF_033153095.1). Lineage (NCBI taxonomy): Eukaryota > Viridiplantae > Streptophyta > Magnoliopsida > Fabales > Fabaceae > Gastrolobium > Gastrolobium bilobum. Next base: position 17,352 of record NW_026898321.1, on the reverse strand, counting down.
TGAGGAAGAGCTTCTCCGGCAGTACCCCGAGTTTCGACCAGGTATGTTTCTGAATTTGAGGTCAAAATCCTAAAAAGGTGGGGTGAATGTAAGAACTCGCACCGTTAATTAAAGAATTTAATTAATAAATATGAGAAAATTGGAAATGATTCCATAATTGACCCTAATAATTATTATGAGGCTTTAATAATTATAGTAAGTGGGTAATATTGCCGAAAGTCGCTTTTCGGAAGAAAAGCGCAGATACTGGTTCTGCTAGTCGGTATAAATGAGTACCGAAAAAGTATCCCAGAAAATTATAATAAGTGCATGTTAATTACTAGAATAATATGTAGAACTTGTAAAACGAGTTTCAAGTCCAGATAATGAGAACTGGTTCTAGAAACCGGTACTGGCTTGGAAAAGCGCGTACCGGAAAAGTGCTCAGAAAACTATAAGAAAAATATGATAAATCTTAGAAAATTATGTAGTTTCATAATCCAAAGTTTGGGATTAAAATGCTAAGCGTAGCAATTAAAGTTAATATTGTGTGTTTAAGTGACTTGTGGCTATAAATACCCATTTCTAAGGGCACAATGCCCTAGAAAACAGATTTTGAACGTGAGAGTTGAGGGTGGCTGATCAGCTTGGCTGACTTATGGGGTTTCTTATCCATTTTGGGTCCAAGGCACTTCCTTTCTTGTTTTTCCTTCATTCTTCCTTTGTAAACACTTGAGAGTGAGCTTGGTGAGGGAGAAGGGTGCTTTTCTCTGAGTGCTCAGCCACTGTTGGTGAGAGTTTTGGGGCTAACTTGGTTGGCTTGGTTGTGGAAGCTTGAGTTGGGCATTTTGTTGCTTAAAGAAACAACCTTTGGGTAGAAAGGTCAAGTCTTGGTATAACATTTTCGTACACCATATTCCCAGTAGCTGTTGAAGCTGTTTTGGGAGTTTCATGAGCAGTTGACCCTCTATTTTGGCCTTTGGTATGTATACCAACCTTTGATCACGGGTTTAATGCTTAAAAATGAAAGCTTGATGCATGTTAAGGCTTAAAGATGATAACTTGTTGTTGGGTAATGTTGAACACACCTAGAAATGCATGTTTAGGTGCTTTAAATCGTTAAAAACCCAACCTTGGATGGATATCTTCACGAAAATGCAGAACTGCATTCTGTCGTGAAATATCCGGATATCTGCCCGATGAATATCCGGATATATGATATCCGGATATGGGGTTTTGGATATCCGGATATTTGGTATCCGGATATGGGATTCTGGATATCCGGATATTGCATATCCGGATATGGACAGTGAAATATCTGAATATTGCATATTTGGATATGGTCCCGAGGAATATCCGGATATTCCTGGATTTCGCAGAACAGTAGCTGTGCTGTGTGTACAGTAGGCTATTGGGGGTTTGTAGACCCTAGATTGATGAAGTTGAACTTCTGTAATTAATGGACTAAGTCAGAATCATGTGATTAAGGGCTTATCGCTTGGTGAGAAGCCTTAAGACATAAAGCGTAATGAAAAGGCGTTGTCTTTAATTTGTATGCATGTGGTACATGTTATTGATTTATATTTGGTCCATATCAGATTGTGATCTGCTGTGATTGGACTTTGAGCTTGTGGCATTGGATAGCTAGCTTAGAGGTAAGCTTTCGTGTCCTCGGTTTAGCCATGTTGTGGTTCCACCATGTCCCATGGGGGTATGGTTTATGCATACTGTGTACATGTTTTTGGATATTTGATATGTTGATTGAACTTTACATGTAATGGCTTTTAATATGCATGTGTTGTTTCATCTTGACGGGAAGCCTGAGTATGTAGCGCCATACAAGACGGTGTACCGGGGTGAATGCAAGTGGTACTTGCACGGTGTGTAGGTGATAGACGTATACCTGCACTGTCTCTGGCCAGTAGATTAGTATTGACACACATGGCATGATTATCTACTACATTGCATTGTTTTAGAAATGATAAATGATAAACCGCTTTTGAACTTATATTGCACATGTAAGTGAGCTTGGGGTTGAAGATCCTTGAGGACGCACTGTCTTACTGAGATTTCTAGTTTAGAGATCTTACCCCACGTTTGGGGAATGCTTTCAGGATCAGGTAGTATGGGTACTGATGCCTCAGGCGACAGGAGGCCAGAGCTTAGCTGATTATGTTTTACTGCTTTATGTTAGCATGACTGGATTTAGATGTTATTTATGTTTTCCGCTATTTATGATATGTTGTTGTTGAGACTGATGTTGGTCATGTTGCCTTATTTGAGTGAGCATGGGGATTGTCCATGACACTTTCTGTTAGTACTTTTTAGATTGGAGTTGTATAAACTGTTAGATGGTCCGGTCTACGTTGTTGTAGTTTCGTGCTAGAGCCACACTTATATTATCTATGTTATGAGGTATTTCAGTTAGCTGTTTTATTGCAATTACATACAGGCGATGTTTTATTAATTGATTATTAAGCAAGTTGGTAATGTTAATGGCATCATAATTGAAAAGAAAAAGTAATTCCGCATTTTTAATTAAGCGCAGCTTAATACGATATTATGATAACATTCCCGGATATATACGGGGTGTTACACTAGGCATCCTTAGGTTACCAAAAGGCCATATCAAGTGCCACTTTTCATTTTACGTCTTTCAAAGGTTGTTTTGCCTAAGATTTTGCTCTAGGTCCAATTAACCACTCAACATTACCAAATATTTTTTCATTGGTTTTCCAACCTTCCAACCATCTCACAACTCATCTAATTACCATTTAACACATAATACATCACTCAAACAATTTCCAACAACATCGATTCCCTAATTTTCCTTTAAAGGGCCGAATTCACAATGGTGTACATTCAAGGAATTTCCATCAATTTTAACTACTCCACACCTCATACAATCCTATTATATCATCATACAATCATACAATCATACAACAATCCAATTACACAATCCTAACACAATTCCAAAACACAAAGTCATGGCATCCTCAAAAATTTCTAAGTTAAAAATCATATTTTTCACCAATAATTTTTATTGCATTTATGGTTCCTACACATTATTCTAAGACATATTCATGTACAAACATTTTTCCATTTGAGCTCTCTAATAACACAAATCAACCAAAGCCCCTTTAGGGTTCATAAAAATAAATCTTCAAATCAATCCATGAGAGGTGTTGAAACTTACCCACAATTACGTCACAAGACTCCTCCTAGAACTCTACAAGCAATGGCTCAAGAAATGTGCCAAGTATTTATAGGCTTTAATATGCTGGGGGAGTGTGCCAAGTCAACTGGTACGAGGGAAGCTAAAGTGACTTGCTTAACTGGAGCAAGGCGCCAATCAGCGGCTGACCTACTGACAGTGGATGTTGTGCAGGGAAAAGTGAAGGGGAGCATTTTGGTGTTCTACAATGGGTACCTATGAAGGCAAAAAGGATGTGGGGGTCTTCGAGGTAAGCCATTTTGATGTTTAATGTTGGGGAGCTAGTATGCTAATTAGATAGTGGCAGGGGCGTTAGTGCTTCTAGTCAATTAAGGCTGAGGTGGCTTGGGCCTCTGGTATTGGGCCTGCCTTGCCGGGCTGGTGGATTGGGCCGGCTAGAACAAGATTCTTACAAAATTTTCTCTTCGCATTGGACGTCATATAATGAGCAACCTTTGATATATAATAATTTTCCTCAAAATTAACATAAATAGAAGTTTAACGATCTAAGTGGCCAACATTGAATGATACATTTTTTATTTCATGATCCCATTATTATCGATCCTAAAATTATTTATACCGTTGTTCTTTTAGTAGTTCGTGCTAGAGCTCATATTATCACCTATGTCATTTCTCTTTAATTTCCAACATTAATATGCATTATGATAAATTTTTCGTAAAAAGTGGATAGATACTTACTACCATTTTTTCTTACTACTTCTTATTTTCAAATCTTAATTGTTGATTTTCACCAATCTAACGGTTATAATGTATTGGGTCACTTTTATTAATTAATTATTAATTTTCAATAAATTATAACCGTTAGATTGACTGAAATCAACGATTAAAATTGGTAGTAAAAAATGTAATAAATATAAATTATATATATACAGGGGAATGTTATATGGGAGAGGTTATACTTACTACCTATTTTTCTTACTACTTGTTACTACTAAATCTTAACCGTTGATTTCCGTCAATCTAACGGTTGTAATTTATGGGGACATATTTATTAATTAATTATTAATTTACAATAAATTATAATCGTTAGATTGACGGAAATCAACGGTTAAGATTTGGTAGTAACAAGTAGTAAGAAAAATAGGTAGTAAGTATAACTTTTCCCATGTTATATTTATAAACTCTTTAAAATTACACTATGTCTGACGGGTCATACACTAATAAAGAGTGTATGACTGGTCATACTTAGTGTAATTTGTAAACAAATCATTCCCTATATGGGGAAAACATTTCTCAAGCTGCTTGAGATAATATTCTCTCCGGCTAAGTGAAACTACGTCGTTTTGCATTCAGATTTCAAGGAAAATAATAATTTTGTTATTCCATCTTCGTTCCCTCTTAGTCGATCACAGTGCTCTTCATCCCCAATCCCCAATCAGAGAGCGCTCTTCTCCTTCGTTGCTGGTCATTCTTCCACGTTGAAGAGAGTTGATAATGGGTTGGAAGAATAACAGAGCGTTGATAATGGTCGATCAGAGCGCACTTCTCTTCTGCCGTCTTTGTCGATTCAGATTTAAAAAAAAATCTAAAAAGTCTTGCTAGTGGGTGCCCCAATTTGCGAGGATTGCTAATAATGGGTTTGTTATCACATTTTAAATTGCTCCCTTCTCAGAAAACCTATATTCATACTCTGAACAATTTATTACTTTTAGAAGCTGAAGTGGCTATTCAAGGTCGTTGTGATTTTGCTAAAATATCGGAAAGCGCAGACTTGAGAAGCGATTGAAAGTTTTACAGATTTAAAAAAAATTGTTATAAAGCTTGAAACCATGGCTGATATGATCAACAATTTACCGGACGAATTTCTATGCTACATCGACTTGTTTATTCCTCGTCAAGTTGTGTCGTCTGCCATTTTTAGCCATAGACCCCTTGTGGTTCTCAAGTTGATGGAATTAACAGTGAAAGCTCTCTCCTCTGTTGATTTTCCCGCACTTAAAGTCCTGTATTTGAGACAGGTTACTTTTTTAAAACTTGGATTTCTCGTGGAGCTTCTTTCTAGATGTCCAGTTCTGGAGGATTTGGAAGCAAAGAGCTTGTGTTTTAAGAACTCTTTAATTGAAAGAGAATTTAAAAGGCTACCCAAGTTGGTCAGAATATATACTTGTAAATTCCTTTTGAAACTTTGTGTAGTAGTTAATGATGTAGAGTTTCTGCACATAGATGGGGTACTGAAAATGTGATTTTTATGTATATTACTAATGTAGAGTTCTGGAGGATTTTCATCAATTTTGTATCATAAGCAAGAGGTCCTGCAGTGTTCTAAATTGTAAGGTTTATACAATTCATAATCTGATGTAGGCCAATCAGTGTTTGGCAATTCCTCTATGAAGTATAGATTTTCAAGTTGTATGCGGAGCATTCAGGGCATGAGCTTCAGCCGTTGGAAGCAACAAATATTAATAAAAAATGATACGACATTTAAGATTGAGTAACAGATTGTTAACCCAAATCAAGATTGCAATTATCTATTGAATAAATTTTGCAGGTACCTTTGCTAGAAGATCTGCTCTTAGCCTCTAACTGAACTTAACTGGGAATTAAACTCCCAATGTGGAAAAGTTGTATTTCATTACAGGGCTAATTTTATACGGCCAAAGAAAAATAAGATTGTGTTATTACATTTTTAAAGCGACCGAACCGAATAGAGCAATTAAATATTTATTAGTTTAGGTTGCAAGAGTTGCTAGTACTGCATTGCTTATATAAATTGAGCGTGGGGCTTCATCAAAAACAAGGAGTGAGCATGCTTATACAGAGCCTGCCTAACTTCTCTATATTGGAATCATCATTCATTGACAAGAAAATTAAATTTTGGAAGAAAAAAAAATTATTTCTGACTTGTCCTTTCAGGTTGTTTCCCACTGCATTGACAAGGAAAAAGAAAATAAGGGTACAACATGGTCCCTATTGATATGTAGTTCCTTCTACACCGTTATTCTCCATCCACTGATCTTCAGTAACTTCCACAGCAACTACTTTAATAGCTAAGGCAGCCATTAGGAGAACTCATCTCATCTTTGCCTCATCCCCATTTTTTTCCCTCCATACCATCTGCTAAACAAAAGATTGCAAAAAAATTATCATGTATGGGAGGACCTTGCTGACACTGAGAGTCTATCAATATAAAATAAGCCAGCTTCCATCAAGCCAAGTAACTTATTTTTTGTGAACTCAATTCTTGTAAAGCTGGCAAGTTCGAATACGTAGTTTTTTTTTTTCTAACCTGGGAATGCTTACATCCAATCTATTTCAAAGCTAAAGATGAAATGTTTTCTCATGCTTCAAATCAAAGGATGTAACTAATGAATTGATTATTAACAAATTGGTATGTCCTTAACTGCTAAAAATTCTTTCCATTTTCCATGAACATTTGAAGTGGAATGGATCTTGTTATATACACAACTACAACCTTGAGTGTTTCCAGACAAAAGGGGATGGTAAAACAGAAAATGAATCTTTAAGAGAACTAACAGTTGATGCCACATTCTTAGAAGTTCTAAAGTGCATATATAAGTTCTAAAGTGCAGATATAAAGTAATTAATTAAAATAAAAAATTGTAAACACTACCATCAACAGCATCATGAGGGGTAGGTGAATGCCCATTCCAAGAAGCTACCAATAATAAAGAGCATAATAGTTCATAAGAAAATGCAGAATAAAGTGACTTAAAAAAAGTAAATGAAGGTTCACAAATTAAAAAAAAAAAAACATAATTTCAAGGATAACTAAAGAACATGATAGATTAGGGCACTGATGAACTAGAGTCAAATACCTGTTGTTGGTTGAGCAAGGCGTTGCAGCAAATGGTGGAGAGAGCCGTGAACGTCCAAGAACTGAGAGGGAAAATGATTCAGAGGAAGAATGACCAGCAACGAAGGAGAAGAACGCTCTCTGATTAGGGATTGGGGATGAAGAGCATTGTGATTGACTAAGAGGGAACGAAGATGGAATAACAAAATTATTATTTTACTTGAAATCTGAATGCAAAACGACGTAGTTTCACTTAGCCGGATAGAACATTATCTCAAGCAGCTTGAGAAATGTTTTCCCCTCCCTATATATATATATATATATATATATATATATATATATATATATAGAGAGAGAGAGAGAGAGACAGTTGCAGAAATAGTTTTCTACCACTAGGGAAGTAAATGAGCTGGGTTGAGCCAAATATTAGCTTAAACAAGCCAAGCCTATGAAAAATATTTTCAGCTTGTCTTAACTCACTTGGTACGAGCTAAATTCTAGGCTTAACTTGCCTTGTTTATGAAAAATTAAAGGCTCGGGTTAAGCTTGACTTGGCTCTTTTATAATTATAAAATACATTTTTTCTAAACTCAAGTACGTCCAAATGTTGAGACTATAAATGCATCGAATTATGTATTCCTTCGTTAGAGAAAAAACAATCATAGAACTCACTCAGTCCATATATAATTACATCTTTCATGCTATCTAGCTGGAACAAAAAAATAATAACATTTTCAATACAAGGTGGGTGATTTAGGAAGACAAAAAGTAAAAGCAAGAAGCAGATCTTCTTGCAGTTCTTTTTGGTTTTTTTGCGAGAATACATCAGGATTTATAAATAATATATAATAAATCGAGAAAAGTAAAGAAGAACGAATGCATTTAAAATTTAAAAGGGATTTTAAATGATGGAAATTAGTTTGTTAGGCATCTACTGATAATCTTATATCGAAGAAAGAGGAATTGAGAAAGAGTACTTGGATTTGGTCAGTTGCTTGTGGAGTTAAAGATGGTTATTGATTACCAGAGTTGCCCTAAGTAGAAGGTTGGGATAAAGCCGTGAAAGGTGAGTGGTCGAGGGAGGAAAGGAGAGACCACTAGTCAAAAAATTTGTTTGTGAAACTGTGACTGGAGAGAATGCCAGCAAACAACCCTAAAAAAGTATGATTAATAATTCAGTGACATAAACAATAATATATCAGGCCAACTCTTGAGCTTCAAGTCAAGCCTCATTAAATTAGGCTTGGGCTTGTTTGCTAAACAAGTTTTTTTAAAGTTTGAACTCGTTCTATTTATTAAGCAAGTTAGGACAAGCCAAGCAAGCCAAGTCTTGGGTCCCTGACAAGCCGCTCAGCTCATTTACGCTCATATCTGCGCACATAGTGTATTCCCGAGAATGCACTCTGTAATTGCTTCTTCTTTTTTTAATTAGTGGGTCCTATTTTTTTTAAAAGAATGTCTCTTATAGCATAGACATCTTATTTGCCGCCGCGACAGAAAATTATAGTTGATATATATGTGGGGTAATGAATTATCCTACAGACTGAGGAATGCATGGAGCCCACCACATTTTTTATTAAAAAAAATAGAAAAAAGGCATTTGAAATTTTGGATGTCTCTTGGCAGGAGAATACTTTCTTCCTGCAACTGGAGAAAAGTATTCCCCTATATATATATATATATATATATATATATATATATATATATATATATGAAAAATATATTTCTACAGCCACTTTAGATAAAGTTATCTATAGCTATCCTAAAAACTACGTCGTTTTGATTAATGAAGGGTGTTTCTGTAATTTTAAGTGATTTAATGAAAGGTGTTTTAGTAAAATGCATATGACAAAAAAATAAACAAACTTACAGAAACACCCTTCATTAATTCACCTAAAATTACAAAAAACACTCTTCGTTAATCAAAATGATGTAGTTTTTGGGGTAACTGTAGATAACTTTATCTAAAGTGACTGTAGAAATATTTACCCATATATATATATATATATATATATATATATATATATAATCATTTGACATCGGTGTCAAATTTGAAATTTGACACCTCATCTGAGAGCTTTTATATAAAAAAAGATCAACAACTCTGATTTGTAAGCATATGACACCGTTGATCTTTTGATTATTTTTTATCATTCTACGGTAAGTATAGAAATCACAAGACATACTTACTCATGATTATTGAAGTTGCCTGAAATCCCTATGATTTCAAAACCTTGTATCGTACACTATCAACTTTCGAAATTCATATGTTCACCATTAGACACTGACGGAGTATTGTTAATAATTGTCTCCCATTGATGTTTTCGTATTTATTTTGTTACTGCTACTTGAAAATTTTGGTCACACGATACATTTCTACTTATATTCTGATGCTTGAGCTGCTAGTAGCGGGCTTCTTGTCGAAGTTTTATTCTTAATGTGTTTCTCTAATGATCAAAGCTTGCTTTTTTTATACAAATGAAATTGGAATGATACAAGTGATCGATGCTTCACTTTGTCTTCAAACTGCAGTTAAGAAGCCAGGGTAAAATGAGCAAGTATGGCTTGAACCTTAGACCTGCAAAGCAGAAGAAGCAGCCAATAAGGTATAATGCATTAGTGTATCAAATCACCAACTAGGCTTTTTTTGATTTGTAAATATATGACACCGTTAATCTTTTTTGATCTAATGGTTCTCAGGTGAGGTGTCAAATTTCAAATTTGACACCGGTGTCAAAGGATCCTACCTCATATATATATATATATATATATAGGAAAAAATTTCTCAAGCAGGTTGAGATAAGTTTATCTCCGGCTATCCCAAAACTACGTCGTTTTATTTATTTATTTCCTTATATTAATTGATTCATCTTTGAATGATTATGATTTCCTTTTTCTCTCTCTTTATTTATCACTATTGATCCATCTTTGTACGATTGTGATTTAGTAGCCGAAGATAAGATCTCAAACAGCTTAAGAAATGATAAGCCCTATATATATATATATATATATATATATATATATATATATATATCACATGTTACGATAAAAATACATACTTTTAAATTTTCTTCTATATATTAAATAATAATTTAAATGTTTATAAACTCGGGGGTCCACTTAGCTAAGGTTTTTAGTCCAAGAAATTCAGCCGAAGGATGATGCTGGATAAACTGATAGCACGGAAGGCACACAATCCCCGAAAAATATTGAATTGAATGCGCACGAATCAGAAGATAAAAAATGGGGCCTAATGGGTTCAGATCAGTAAATGTCAAACCAACAACATTAGTAATGTTTGAGGTTTGTGATTGTAAGGAAAATGTGTAGTACACGTAAATAAATATAACGTTCCCAATTCCCATCTCTCACGTATATAGGTAACACAATCAAAGGACGAGTGAACAAAATAAAGAATCAGACGTAACCAAATACACTCGAATAAATTATTGGCTAAAAATATAGTCGATGTGTTTGAATTTTTTTCTTTTTCTTTTGTTTTTGGTAGCAAAATTAAGAGTCAAATATATCATAATTATCAAGAAAAATTATTCATATTATAAATCAACAAAGTGTATCATTTCCATGGACTCCCATACCATACACTAGTGGCGGAGCCAAGGACATGTTTTAGGTAGTGCTAAAAAATTTGACATATTAAATTATCAAAATATTTATCGTAATTATATAAATTTATCAGGAAAAATTTTACTATAAATTATAACACACTTACATAAATTATTTACTAAATAATGTCGCATAAAATTGAAAATTCAAACGAACAATAACCAATGATTATATATCAAATCAAACAAATAAAAAACCAAAAAATAATTTTTTTCTTTTTCTTTTTTTTATTATTATTTTTGTAAACTGAAAAATAAAATTATATATATATATATATATATTTGAAATTTGACACCTCATCTGAGAGTCATTAGATCAAAAAAGATCAATGGCTCTTATTTGTAAGCATGTGACACCATTGATCTTTTTTGATCTAATGGCTCTCAAATGAGGTGTCAAATTTGGTATCAAATTTCAAATTTGAAACCGGTGTCAAAGGATCCTACCTCTATATATATATATATATATATATATATATATATATATATATATATATATATATATAGGTAAGATCCTTTGATACCGGTGTCAAATTTGAAATTTGACACCTCATCTGAGAGCCCTTAGATCAAAAAAGAAAAAATTAATTTTTTATAGACATAATTAGTTACACGAAAATAATGCTCTCCTGCTACTACACGAGAGTAAAATCTTTTCCTACACAAATTCGTTTTTCGTGTCAATTAATTTTTCTTTTTTTTTAATATAAAATATGAGACTCACATTTAACTTGTTTCCACTTTTTTTCTCTCCTACTATCTTACAACATAAGAAAACTTGAACCCTATATATATATATATATATATATATATATATATATATATATATATATATATAAAGATAAGAAGCAACATAATTAAATTAATAAAAAGATGGACAAAATACAGAGTAAACTTTTTACACCAGTAGACACTAAAGTGGTGTTTTGTTGTTTGCAGGTGCCAATGTATCAATGTTGTATGTTATTTGCAGAAGCCACCAAAAAAACCCAAGTAGTAAATACAATTTGTGGAAAGAGAGCTGGTGCCAAGGCACCAGCTGGCATCAAAGCAACTCCGCCGCTGCCATACACCTTTGAATTATATACCTGCCTCTATCGTTGACTTTTGGAGTTGGCATTAAAAACTGCATTTCGATCAAAAAATGAGCAATTCTTGTGTGAACTCCAAGAGATTAGTATCCATTTCAATTCCTTTGTGACTTTCTTCTCTTACATGAATGAGAAGAAAAACTGATCTGTAAAAAAAAAAAAAAAAAATGAGCAAATTTTGTGTAAACTCCAAGAGACTAGTATTCCATTTCCTTTATGGGTTTCTTCTCTTATGCATGAGCACATGTCAGGACTATGCAGTCACAGCAACCTTGCAAGGAAATGAAACTGATCTACATGCTTTACTTGAGTTAAAGAGTAGGGTAGTTCAAGATCCATTCAACATCATGAGTTTGTGGAATGATTCGATCTATTACTGCAACTGGGTAGGAATTACCTGCAACATCTCAAATGGAAGGGTCATGTATTTGATCCTTGCAGACAAGACACTTACTGGCACTGTTCCACCATCTATTGGAAATCTCACATTCCTCACCAGACTCAACCTTAGAAATAATAGCTTCCATGGAGAGTTTCCTCAAGAAGTAGGACATCTACTATATCTGCAACATCTAAACATTAGTTACAATTATTTTGGTGGTAGCATTCCAAGTAATCTAAGTCACTGCACAGAACTAAGTATATTGTCTGCTGGTCATAACAACTTCACAGGAACAATTCCATCATGGATAGGAAACTCTTCATCTTTGTCTCTTGTTAACCTTGCTGTGAACAACTTGCATGGAACCATACCAAATGAGGTAGGCAAACTATCAAGCTTGACACTTCTTGCACTAAATGGAAATTACTTGTCAGGAACAATCCCTCCTTCAATTTTCAATATTTCTACCTTATTCTTTTTCACTGTTTCTCAAAATCATCTGCATGGTACAATACCAGCTGATGTTGGTTTTACTCTTCCTAATCTTGAAACATTTGCTGGTGGAGTCAACAATTTCACGGGAACAATTCCTGAATCTCTTTCAAATGCATCAAGACTAGAAATTCTTGACTTTGCAGAAAATTTTCTCACTGGCACACTTCCTAAGAACATAGGAAGATTGCCTCATTTAAAAAGACTCAATTTTGATATCAATAGACTTGGAACTGGGAAAGGTGGTGAGCTGAATTTTCTTGCTTCCCTGGTTAATTGTACTGCTCTTGAAGTTTTGGGTCTTGCTCAAAATAATTTTGGAGGAGAATTGCCTGGTTCTATTGCTAATCTTTCAACCCAATTAAATATACTTACATTAGGTAGCAATGCAATACATGGAAGTATCCCTATTGGGATAGGGAACCTTGCTAACTTAACCGTACTGGGATTGGAAGAGAACAGCCTAAGTGGTTCTGTTCCTAATACAATAGGCATGCTTCAAAAGTTAAATGATTTGGAATTGAATGGCAACAACTTTTCTGGGGTAGTCCCTTCATCCATGGGAAACTTGACAAGATTAACAAAGCTACTCATGGAGGATAACAACTTTGAGGGAAGTATACCAGCAAGCCTTGGAAAATGCCAGAACTTGTTGATGCTAAATGTTAGCCATAACATGCTGAATGGTACCATACCAAGACAAGTCATTGCCTTGTCTTCTCTTTCAATTTACTTGGACTTGTCTCATAATCTTTTGACAGGGTCTGTGCCTGTTGAAGTGGGAAAGTTGGTGAATCTTGCAGAGTTGAACCTCTCAGAGAACAAATTGTCTGGCATGATTCCATCCTCTCTTGGAAACTGTATGAGTTTGGAAGGGCTTCATTTGCAGGGTAACCTTTTTGAGGGGAACATTCCTTCAACTATACAGAATTTGAGAGGTTTACAAGATATAGACCTGTCAAGCAATAACTTGTCTGGGAAGATTCCTGAATTTCTTGGTGAGTTCGAAGTGCTCAAGAATCTCAATCTTTCTTACAATGATTTCGAGGGCAAAGTACCAATGAATGGAATCTTCAAGAATGCAACTTCAATTTCAGTGTATGGAAACAACATGCTCTGCGGTGGTGTCCCAGAGTTAAACTTACTTGCATGTGCTACCCAAAAAGCATCTTCCTTAGGAAAATTTCATGACCCCAAGGTGGTTATCCCTGTGGCTATTGCACTTGTATTTGTATTCTTTCTCTCTTGTTTTCTTACAATCTTTTTGGTCAAAAGAGCAAGAAAGAAATCTTCAAGAGCAACTGTTACAAAGGATTTGGAATTGCAACTTTCTTACTCAGAAATTGAAAAGTGCACTGGTGGGTTCTCCAAGGATAACCTTATTGGCTCAGGAAGTTTTGGTTCTGTATTCAAAGGAACTCTTTCAGGTGATGGATCAACAGTTGCAGTTAAAGTATTAAATCTTCAACAAAGAGGAGCTTCAAAGAGCTTCATTGATGAGTGCAAAGTTCTGAGAAGTATAAGGCATCGCAACCTTCTCAAGATCATAACTGTCATATCAAGTGTTGATCCTCAAGGTAATGACTTCAAAGCTCTAATCTTTGAGTTCATGTCTAACGGAAGTCTAGAAGATTGGTTGCATCCTATAAATAATGTGCAATATCAGAACAAGACATTGTCATTTATCCAAAGGCTCAACATAGCAATTGATGTTGCTTGTGCACTGGAATATCTCCACCACTTCTGTGAAACTCCAATTGTTCATTGTGATATAAAGCCAAGCAATGTTCTTCTTGACAATGATATGGTTGCCCATGTTGGTGACTTCGGATTAGCTACATTTCTGTTTGAAGAATCAAGCAATTTTTCCACACAATCAAGTATTTCAGCTTGTTTAAAGGGTTCTATTGGTTACGTCCCTCCAGGTATGTCCTTCACTCACTATCTTAATTAATCCTTTATGTTCAATTATGAGTTGTGTTGAGATATATAGTCTCACATTGGTTGTATGTGCAACTAATGTGAAGTTTATAAGGTCTTGGGCACTCCCACCCTTTGAGCTAGTTTTTGGGATGGTGTATCCCAAGGTTCTTTACATGGTATCAGAGTCTCGCTGTCCCCCACTTTCTCTTGTGGAGTTTATTAGCACAGGTAGGCTGGGCCTGTTGCATTGTCCACGCTTCAAGCCCAAAGGACTCTCGTGTGAGGGGGCGTGTTGAGATATATAGTCCCACATTGGTTGTATGTGCAACTAATGTGGAGTTTATAAGGCCTTGAGCACTCTCACCCTTTGAGCAGCTAGCTTTTGGGGTAGTGTATCCCAAGGTTCTTTACAAGTTGCATTTGACAATAATTACACAATTACCAAATGATGCAGAATATGGATTGGGTGGCCATCCTTCTGCAATGGGAGATATATACAGTTATGGGATACTATTACTAGAGATTTTCACAAGAAAAAGTCCAACAGATGAGATGTTTGAAGGTGGCATGGGAATTCAACAGTTTACAACCTTGGCTTTACCAAATCATGCCATGGATGTAATTGATCCTTTATTGCTCTCTGAGCAAGAATTTGATGATACAAATCAACAAGTTTCCACAGAGGAGACTGCAATAGATGAAGTTTTTGCTATAATGGAAAATTGCTTGGTTTCAGTGTTGCAAATTGGAGTTTCATGCTCAGCAACTTCACCAAGTGAACGGGTACCTATGACTGTTGTCGTCAACAAACTGCATGCAATCAAGAACTCGTATTTAAAACTCATCAAGCAAAAATAGAATAGATGAGACTTTTTTAACCGTGTAGTGTAACTTTGATTGTTTTGTACCCTTTTGGGTGCAACTTCAGATTTAATGGTATAATTTGTATAAAGTCATGACTCATGCGTCTTACCCGTGTCTTTCTAGCTGTTTTTATTTATTTTTTTCCTTGAGAATTTTAAGCAAAGTTGACTTAATACATATTTAATATTAAATCTGTGAAGTTATATACAAGATACATGACTTGATAAATTTTTGTTATATATATATATATATATATATATATATTAAAGAAAACCCATGCTACAAAGTCGTGGATGAGGTTTAGACTTTGTACAAAGAAAAAAATATTTCTTCTTTTGGTGTAAGAAAATTGGTTTGTCACTAACATAAAAGTAAATGTGAAAAAATGTGTCTCATTGTAAAAAAAAAAAAAAAAAAAGAGTGAGAATATTAATGGAATCTATTTACTTTTATATGAGTGATAAAAATAATTTTTTTATGTAACAAAAATAAAAATATTAAAACTTTTTTTTATGTTAGATGAGATGAGCCTTCTTATGCTATAGAGACAAAAGTTATGTGGAATCTATATATTAGAAAAAATTATATATGAAATCCATATCAACACAAAAATAGAAGAATATATAAGAAAATTTATCTTCTTATATTACATGTGAAGCATAAAACTTTTTTATAAATTACAGCATTTAAGAAATTGAATTGAAAGTTACCCCAAATTAATAGAAAGCAAACAACATTGTACCACACAGGGAAGAAAAGTCAATTAGATAAAGAAAGAAAAAAGAGGAGAAACCAATAGTTAATTAGTTGAGACTTGAGATTCTCACGTCGTTTAAAAAGCACTTTGGAGTCATGGAGACTCCTGTCCACATGCCACGTTCAATTGGATCCGTGTTCTATTTTTTATCATACCATAAACTCCTCTGGCCCCACCACTATAAAATGGACCCAACTTCAATTCTCAAGAACATCAACCCTTAGATAATGTTCATGCATGCATTAGCATTTTTTGCCAATACCCAACAAAAGCTAACTATAAAAGAATAAACGATTGTCTCAATGTGTCCGTGTTTGTGACCAAGCTTCACTCCATCAAGTGATGGAAGCCCTCACAAGCTCTTGTTCAATGGCCATGGTTGAGAGGCCAGGATCTTATTCTCCTAGATGCATTGGCGGACCCACTTGCGGGCAAATGCCAGCAAGTGCGGTCATAAACTTTTTGATTTTAATTTTTTTTTTTTTTTTTTTTGTAGATTGTTATTTGTCTCTTGATTCAATATATATATATTAGGAGTAAATAATTTTTTAAGTCCCTAACAAAAAACATGATTCTCAATTTAGTCCTTTACAAAAAAAAATTAGTCTCGAGGTCCTTAAAAAATTTAAAGTAGATCAATTTAATTAAAATCGTGGTCCATCACAAATTCAAAAAAGACCTACACTAGTCCCACAGAAAGACCAAAGTGGGTCCATAGGGATCAGGTGACTAATTTTTTTTTTATAATGGACTAAAGTGAGGACCAAATTTTTTTTAGGGACCAAAAAGGATATTTATTCTTATATTAGTTAGCAACGTAACAACGTACGAAGATGATTAAAACAACGCAACAACGCACATTGATTAGAAAGAAAACTTATTCTTCCTCCCTTGTCACGTACTCATTTCCACGTTCTCTTCATCCTTTGTTTCCTTTTTTATTTTTATAAAAAGAGATGATTGATTGTAGGTCTGACATTCTCAAATAAGTTAATATCTAGAGACGAGACCTTCACTGTGATTTTGTTTTACTTCTGTATAGGTAGTGTTAACTTTTTTATTCACCACTATAAAATAGAAGGGATAGGTTATTCTACTTACCATTTTTTTGCCTACCTCTACCTACCACCCTCCAACACCGTTAGATCAGAATCTTAACTAACATTTATCTTTTTCTCTCTTCTTGAGATTTTGATCTAACGGTATTGGAGAGTGGTAGGCAAAGGTAGGCAGAAAAATGTTAGGTAAA
>NW_026898320.1:0-50211 GCF_033153095.1 Gastrolobium bilobum | reverse complement strand
TTACTTATGAAACTTAAACTTATAAACTTATCATTTTCTTGGGCCTATATTGACTTGCTTGGCATATATTGGACTTTCTTATTCTTATTTCATCAATTATTTGTTTCTGGGCTCTACCGGTTGCTTAAACAGCAGTACAAAATACCCGGTAGAAACACTATTCACGAGATTTTCACGGAAAGTGCCAGACTATACAATTTTTCGTTCTGAACTCATATTTGTCGTCAGAATTTTCAAATTATGTTCCTAAAATTATTTTGCTCATTTAAGCTCTACCGGTTAATTCACAAAACTGTAAATTCGCTCACTGAATCTAATTATGGCATTTAAATCCTTAAATTAAATCTCTAACTAAGATTTACCAGTTAGGGTCATTATATTCACCCCACTTTTAAGGATTTTGCCCACAAAATCAAATATCAAATATAACATATACCTGACATCAAACTCAGGATACTGCTGGAGAATCTCATTCTCCCGCTCCCAAGTAGCGTCCTCAGGAGTCAATCCTTCCCATTGTACCTTGATCATGGGAATAGTCCTGTTTCTCAACAATTTTCATCACGTGCTAGAACCTTAAACGGTCCCACAACAAACTTCAAGTCTTTTCTTACTTCGATATTGTCCGGCTGTACAATGTGGGATTCATCCGGCACGTATTTTCGAAGTTGACTGATGTGAAAAACAGTATGCAAATTTGACAGATGTGGAGGTAAGGCAAGCTGATAAGCCACAGGTTCGACCCTTTTCATAATCTGGTAGGGCCCAATGAACCTAGGACTCAACTTCCTCACTCCTAGAGCACGCTCAACACCCGTAGTCGGAGACAAACGGATAAATACACGATCCCCTTCTGAAAATTCAAGGGGTCTATGCTTTGCATCATAATAACTCTTTTGGCGACTCTGTGCTTTCTTCAATCGATCCTTAATCATCATAATTTGATCGGTAGTCTCTTGGACCATATCAGGCCCAAATAACTGCCTCTCTCCAATTTCTGACCAACAAGTAGGCGCCCTGCACCTACGGCCATACAAAGCTTCATAGGGAGCCATGCCCAAACTGGCATGATAACTATTATTGTAGGAAAATTCCACCAGAGGAAGATATTTATCCCATGCATTTCCCTGCTCTAAGGCACAAGCCCTCAACATGTCCTCCAGGGTCTGAATAGTCCTCTCAGTCTGACCATCAGTCTGGGGATGATAAGCCGTGCTCAGCCTCAACTGCGTACCGAAGGCCTGTTGCACTGCATCCCAAAGTCTAGAAGTAAATTTAGGGTCCCGATCACTAATGATACTTTCAGGAACACCATGAAGTTTCACAATCTCTCTTACATATATCCGAGCCAACTGCTCTGTGGAGAAACTCGTTTTAACTGGTATGAAATATGCAGACTTTGTCAATCTGTCAACAACTACCCAGATAGAATCAAAACTAGCCTGAGTTCTCGGTAATGCCACTACAAAATCCATAGAAATACTGACCCATTTCCATTCCGGAATATCCAAGGGCTGCAGTAATCCAGAAGGTCTCTGATGTTCAATCTTAACTTTCTGACATGTCAAACACTTACTCACAAATAGAGCAATGTCTTTCTTCATTCCCGACCACCAGAAATTTTGTTTCAAGTCTTGGTATATCTTGGTAGCACCAAGATGGATAGTGTACTTACCCATGTGACCCTCAGTCAATACCTCATCTACCATCTGACCTTTTGGAACAATGATCCGATCCTTGTAATACTTAAGACCGAACCTATCAGTGGACACAAAGTCCTGCTCTTTCATAGACTGAATCTCTTCATCAAGCAATTGAGCTTCTTTAATCCGCTCAACTAATGAATTCAGGACCACCGTAGTAGTCAATAAATGCGGACTATCTTCTATATTCACAGGAATGTGGAGATCCCTGAATTTCTCAATCAAATTATACTCGGAAATCATCAAATTGGCCATACCAAGCGCCTTTCTGCTTAAAGCATCAGCTACTACATTGGCTTTACCAGGGTGATATTGCAATTCAAAATCATAATCCTTCAGAAATTCCACCCATCGGTGTTGCCTCATATTTAGCTCCTTCTGATCAAACAGATACTTTAAACTTTTGTGGTCACTGTAGACAATAAAATCGGCCCCGTATAGAAAGTGTCGCCAGATTTTCAATGCGAACACTACGGCTGCCAACTCAAGATCATGTGTCGGATAATTCTCCTCATGCGGTTTCAACTGCCGAGAAGCATAAGCGACCACCTGACAGAACTGCATTAACACACAGCCTAACCCAAACTTAGAAGCATCACAATACACCACAAACTTACTTGTAGGATCCAGCAATATCAATACCGGAGCTGTAGTTAACTTCCTTTTTAACTCTTGAAAGCTCACTTCACATTCTTGGGTCCACACAAATGGGTTCCCTTTACGGGTTAACCGTGTCAAAGGTAAAACCATCCGTGAGAATCCCTCAATAAAACGCCTATAATATCCAGCCAAACCAAGAAAACTCCTGATCTCTGTAACATTTTTAGGACGTTCCCATTCTACCACTGCTTCAATCTTGCTCGGGTCCACTGCCACTCCTTCAGATGAGATGACATGGCCCAGAAATTGTATCTCAAAAAGCCAGAATTCACATTTTGACGGTTTAGCATACAACTGATGCTCTCTCAGAATCTGCAAAACAACCTTTAGATGCTCAGAATGCTCTTCTTTACTCTTTGAATATATCAGTATGTCATCTATAAAGACCACCACAAACTGATCCAGATAGGCTTTAAAGATCCGATTCATATAACCCATGAAAACGGCTGGTGCATTTGTAAGCCCAAAAGGAATAACCAGATACTCATAGTGCCCATAACGGGACCTGAAAGCTGTCTTCGAAACGTCATCCGGCTTTACCCGGATCTGATGATACCCGGACCGGAGATCAATCTTAGAAAATACAGTCGCACCCCGCAACTGATCCAACAAATCATCTATCTGTGGCAAAGGATACTTATTCTTAACAGTAACCTTGTTCAACTGCCGGTAGTCTGTACATAATCTCATAGACCCATCCTTCTTCTTAACAAAGATCACCGGGGCTCCCCAAGGAGACACACTCAGCCTAATAAAATTTTTTCTGGATAAGTCTTCAATCTGCTTCTTCAATTCAGATAATTCCAGAGGTGACATCCGGTATGGGGCAAGAGAGATAGGTCCCACACTAGGCAATAAGTCAATTGCAAATTCTATTTCCCTCTCTGGAGGAAAGTGCGGAATTTCATCCGGAAAGACATCCTCAAATTCAGAGACAATCGAAATAACAGAAATTGGCTCCTTGTTGACGCCAACCAGACCTCCCAATAAAACATACCCGGAATCTCCTTCCTTCAAGGCCTTTACCACCCGAAGTACAGACAAATAAGGAGACTCCCTTTCTTCATCATGAGATGAGACATAAATGGTTTTACTGCAGCAGTCAATCTTCACACAGTACTTGGACAACCAATCCATCCCCAGAATTAAATTCACAGAAGCAAGGTGCAAGACAATAAAGTCGGCAGAATATTCCCTGTCTTCATACGTGAATTTCACATTTTCACAAACATAGTCTTCATTAAAAACTCTTCCCACAGCCGTAACAATACGCATAGGAGTTTTCATTTTTATCACATGCAGACCAAATGCTTCAGCTACATAATCAGCAATAAAAGAATGCGTGGCACCAGAATCAAACAAAACACTAAGCATTTCATCACGAATAGAAATCATACCTCGCACCAAACTAGCTAACCTCCCAGCCTCTTGCTGAGTCACTGCATATACTCGGGCAACTGGAGGTGGGAGAGGTAGAGATGGTTCCTCAACCACAATAGGAGCTGGAGTGGCCTGAATAGTAGAAACCTGTCCCCCATTAAAGGGGCAGTCCCTAATAAAATGCCCAGGTTGGCCACATTTGTAACACAATCTTTGCTCTTTTCTGCAAACCCCAGCATGAACTTTACCACATGTAGCACATAGAGAAGCAGGCTTAATATTTCCAGGCTTAGAATTTCCCGCCTTTTTGAACTTACCATCAGACTGTCTAACCTGCAACCCTTTTCCTTTAGAATTCCCAGAGGTGTTTTTAGGACCAGAATTAGGAGCTGATTGGTCCTTATGCTTCCTTCTGTAATATTCTTGAATATTTTTACACTTTTTAACAAGTGCAGCAAAAGTATCAAATGAGTCACCTGCAAGTTTTTCAGAGATCTTATCATGTAATCCTCTATGAAATTTAAAAATCAAGTCATCCTCTGTAGGTGGAGCTCTCTGGAAATGAGAGTATTTGGCCAGCTTATTGAACTTATTCAAGTATTCATCAACAGACATCTGACCCTGCTTTAGTTCTTCAAATTCACCCTTCTTCCTTATCCGGGCTTCAGCCGGAAAGTATTTCAGCAAGAATTGCCTTTCAAATAAAGGCCAGGTAATAGCATAACCCTGACATTCCAAGGGCAGACAGGTATTTCTCCACCAATCAGCTGCATCATTCTGCAACATATAAGAAGCATACAACAATTTCTGCTGATCATCACACTCCATGACAGTAAAAATGCGATCCAATTCTTCTAACCACTGAATTGCAGCAATAGGATCAATGCCTCCTTTATAATTTGGTGGTGCATGTTTTCGGAAGGCATTTAGCATTCTTTCTCTTTGCTCTCTATTAGTGGCTGGCTGTGCCACACCACCCCTGTGACTAGATTCTTCATTCACATCATTATTTCCTTCACCCTCCACAACAATGGGATTATGAGGAGGAGGAACAGGCTGTTGTGGTTGTGGCTGTGGTTGTGGCTGTTGCAAAGGCTGTGGCTGTGGACCTTGCCCACCCGCCCTCACCTCAACCAAGAGTAATCTCATCATTTCAATATTCGCCATTCTGCTTGCTGCCATCATTTCTTGATTGGCCAACCTATTAGCCTATAACAGATCTTGATTTGCTTTCATCATCACTTCTAGCTCTCGCTGCCTAGCTGCAGCCATATTTTGTTGCATCTCAGTTAAGGCCATTATCATTGGATCTGGCTGTGAAGTATTTCCCTGCTGGTTTAGTCGGGGTCTAGCCAAATCTGCTAATATTGGATCGGTCGGGTCAATAGGAGGATCAGAAGACCTTCTTGGGCGAACCATAATTCTACATATTTCACACAAAGGAATGAGTTAGCTATGCTCACACTCGGTGATCAGAAATGCATATCATAGTATTCCAAGAAAAACTCAAGAATATAACAACCCGAACAGTTCATGCAATATTTCACAAGCTCTTCTAGAGAAACTGCTCTGATACCATAAATGTAACATCCTCGTCTCGAGCCGGTTCAATTAACATACATATGATAAAACAGAAAACAGCGGAAGACTTAACTTCTGAAAATACGAGCTAACTTTTTTTCTTTTTCTTTTTAAATTCTCATTCGTCGTAAACGAAAATCGGGCAGAGTTTCCTCTATAAATCGGACAACTGGGGATTTTCCAATCCCACACAGAAGCATTTCCTGATAAACAGTTTATACAAATATAATCAAATGCCCATCCATGGGCGCATGCATAACTTGGCTCAGTGCCACTATATCTAACAGCATGCAATCCAACACGTAAACATATCTGAATACTACCTCATCACATAACGTGTCTGAATACCCAAATGTACATGCATCAAAGCGACAGACGTGTACAAAACATATACAGGCCATATACAAAATAAAGGATCAATATCATGATCCATCAACTGCGAAAATACTAAAATACATCAAACACTCCAAAAAGGTATTAGCCTACAGCCACTCAAAATCCGATCTGTCAACTGCCTCAGCCACGTGTCGTGTCCCTGCCTAGTGAGGACTCACCGGGAATCTGGGCACCTGAAAATATGTCCCCAAAGAGGGGTGAGATTATAAATCTCAATAAGCTTCAGGTTTATAGAGAATTCTTCATACCCCTGGCTCACTCCTGCATGAAAGTCAGATACAGAGTATACAAATACAACATATAACAGATATCATAACAGAACAGAGCATATATCCATATCATATCAGAGATGTGCGCCGTCATTCCCAAGGGAGGACCCCAAGCGGAAATCAACGCACGTGTTCCCGAGGGAGGACCCCAAAGCGGAACCAGACATATCAGAGGCGTACACCATCAGTCCCGAGGGAGGACCCCAAAGCGGACATCCGGGTACTATACAATCAATGGCCAGAGATTGTTACAGAAATCATATTACAGAAGTCATATCAGAGCAAAACATATCATGTTATCAAATAACTCTATACGAATGCATCTATACAAAGCATCTAAATCACAGTCATACAGTCCAACCATAGTTCACTAACCATGGTGGAGCACTCAAGCAGGAAAAGACTCCTTAAACATAGAGCTTACTTCTTGAAGCTTTACCAATACGCTTACTTGTGGACCAAGTTACTTTTATCGCTTCAAGAGATTTCCGATCCTTCTCAATCCCTAGGCACACCTAGAGAATAATTTACAATGCATCAATAAAATGATACTATGCCATGATTATTTCATAAGCATACATTTTATCGCTTATTTTCCTTTCTTTATACTTTTGCCAATGTTATGCCAATACACAAGTCTAGACCACCTTATACTAGTTAGCATTCTTTAATTTTAATCAAGTATTCACTTGAGAATTTTCAATATCATTCATGCCATTTTACTTCAAACGCTGCGGACATACCCTTAGGAAATCAAAGTATTTTTCAACCATTTTTCGAGTCATTTCACTTCTTAACTCATCAATTTTATACAATGAATTACAACACATTTTATTTACAATAAAATGTAGCAAAATATACTCCTATACCACCCTCTAGGTCTAACACTACAAGGACATAGACAAAGGTTCTTTTTCTTCACTTACACGTAACTTACACATACAAATACATGTTTTCATAAGGTTCCAACTTAATTTTTGGAGCATAAAGTCCCTCCAAAGCCCCACAAGGCCTAAACCTAAGGGCATATTTCATATAATTTTTCCCACTTTGGCATTTTCACTAATTTATCAAATTTCCACTTAATTCCTACACATTAAACCTTCCTAATACTTAAGATAAATTTTTTGCACAACAACCTATTCTTCACCTATGATGGCCGAACATGTAGAGGAAATCATAGGATTTTTTTCTAATCTTTTTACATACATACAAATGCTTATTTTCATTTCTTACATCCAAGACATCAAAGATTCATCATTAAATCAAAGTTTAATACACAATGCTTTCCTACCAAAACATACTCATAACTTTTATAACTCAAATCATCAAAATAATACCATGGAAATAGAGGTTCATTACCTCCAAAAGCTTATACAAGGTCTAGAAGGTGACCAACAAGCAAGACTCCACCAAAAAACCCCTTTTTCACCTTGGATGAATAGTAATCCGAAAATGGAGTGATGAATATCTCCCTCCGCAAACGAAATCAGCTCAAATGGAGGGGTGGAATAGCTTCCTTGGACGATTTCCTATGAGATTGGTATATTGGGTGCAAGATTTGGTGGCTTAACCATGGAGAAATCAAAGAAGGAAGAAGACAACCCCAAACCCTTCCCCTATGGCTGCAGCTCGGTTTTGAGAGTGAGGAGAGGAGAGAGAAACTGATTTGGAAATGAGACTTAAGTGACTTAAGAAGGTGAGCATATGTGGCCTTTTACCCGGGTATTTTTCTTTCGCGTATTTTTACTTAAACTAACCCGGAACTAACTCAAAGCTACAAATATATTTTTATTTTTCTAAAATCATTTATATTAATTTTTAATTCTTACAAAACAATATTCGTAATTCACAGTATGATATTTGCACCGTTTTTGACGAAATGCACTGTGAATCATTAATTGTACTTCATTTACTTATGAAACTTAAACTTATAAACTTATCATTTTCTTGGGCCTATATTGACTTGCTTGGCATATATTGGACTTTGTTATTCTTATTTCATCAATAATTTGTTTCTGGGCTCTATCGGTTGCTTAAACAGCAGTACAAAATACCCGGTAGAAACACTATTCACGAGATTTTCACGGAAAGTGCCAGACTATACAATTTTTCGTTCTGAACTCATATTTGTCGTCAGAATTTTCAAATTATGTTCCTAAAATTATTTTGCTCATTTAAGCTCTACCGGTTAATTAACAAAACTGTAAATTCTCCGGCAGAACGCACTGTTCATAACATAGTCATGATTACAGTCAAAATACTCGAAATCGCTCACTGAATCTAATTATGACATTTAAATCCTTAAATTAAATCTCTAACTAAGATTTACCAGTTAGGGTCATTATAGAGCGTGTTAGACAAATCTAATATAAAACTATAGATGTGGACATCATTTATAAACTTAAGTTGGGCTCTACATTATCAACTCTTCAAGTCTAACGAACTTTTACGTATGGTGTGTGTTTGAGAAATCAAATATAAGACCATCAATATAGACATCACTTATAACAAGCTTAAGCTAGTAAGTGATGTCTAAATCAATGATTTTAGATTAAACTTCTAAACATTTGAGTTGTTATCATGAAATTCCAACAAAATATTACGGTATTTGATTCTCGAATATTAGCAGTATTAAAGATAAAACCTATTAGCTACCAGGAAAGAGTTTTAGATCAGAAATTAAATGATTATGTGAATCATGGGAAGGGTTATATTTACAAACTTTTTGTTTATAAACTCTTACAAACTACACTATTACTCTCGGAAGTACACTAGGTTACACTATGTACTTTCGGGAGTACATAATGTAATTTGCAAAAATTTATCAAAAAAATTTGTAAACAGATCCTTCTCCATGAGTCGTTAATCAGCCAGTTCTCACAATTGAAGAAAAGAGGGTGTAACGCCTGGCCGCTTCAAGAATCAATGACTATTCCCACATACTAACACGAGACTTTTCAGTGTGCTTTTTCCTTACTGGCACACTTCCTGGGAAAACTTCCCAGGAGGTCACTCATCCCAGAATTGCTCCAAGTCAAGCAAGCTTAACAATGGAGTTCTTCCGTTCCAGGCTACCGAAAAGCAGATGCATCTTGTTAGTATAGGTAGTACCAATTAATTCTTATAAGTTATTCCCAACTATACTGTCCCATACCAGCATAGTCTCTGGAATCCCTCTCTTTCGGGTGTTGATTCGATTCATTCATGTATCCCCGTCCCTAGAAGCCTGTCAGGAGCCGCTCCTTGTTTGTGCCCTTTCGCACCGGCGATCACTCCCCGCTCTCGTCAGCGCCCGAGATGTTACATGTCCACCAGCTTCCGCCTGGTTCGTCCTCGAACCACACCGTACTGGAAGAGAGGCCCTGCTCTGATACCACTTGTAACGCCTGGCAACTTGCAAGAATCAATGACTATCCCCACATACTAACACGAGACTTTTCAGTGTGCTTTTTCCTCACTCGCACACTTCCTGGGAAAATTTCCCAGGAGGTCACCCTTCCCAGAATTGCTCCAAGTCAAGCACACTTAACTGTGGAGTTATTCCTTTTCAGGCTACCGAAAAACAGATGCATCTTGTTAGTATATGTAGTACCAATTAATTCTTATAGGCTATTCCCAACTGTACCGTCCCATACCAGCATAGTCTCTGGAATCCCTCTTTTTCGGGTATTGATTCGATTCATTCATGTACCCCTGTCCCTAGAAGTCTGTCAGGAGCCGCTCCTTGTTTGTGCCCTTTCGCACCATGCCCTTTCGCACCGGCGATCACTCCCCGCCCTCGTCAACGCCCGGGATGTTACAGATGGCAGTATAAAACTTTATGATCTTTGCTTTTTTTTCTATTTTATTTTTTGAAAATCATATTTACAAGGCAGAAATTTTAAAACTCTTGTTAGTTCTGAAAATTAGGTCAACACAATTATTACATATGTATTTGCAAAATATTATCACAATAAATTTAGAGGAAAATATCTTTTATATCAGAAGTCATTTACATATCGTACTGTATAATATTTAATTATTATATCAGTAAAGGGGCATAAATGGGTCTAGATGAAACTGAGGAAAGTAAGGTGGTAATTGCCCCTCAAAAAAAAAAGTGGCAACTATTACTTTGAGTCAATAGTAAATATTCACTTCTTGTAAATTGTGCTTTATTTATGTTTTAGGTGATTCCAAACTTGGAGTGGTTGAGAATAGACCATAAGGATGTTAACGCGATATTGCAAGCCCAAAATTTAGGTACCCTGTTCCCCAAAATGACATTTCTTGGGCTGGCTAGATCTAAGTATGAAGAGGCTACTTTTCCTGATTGGTTTCTCCAAAATGTATGTACTCTTGAGTGGCTACTTGTTGAATGGAGTTCCTACAAGAAGATATTCCAAGATGAAAGACAAATAACTGAGAAAATGTCTGCACGACTCAAAAAGTTGACTCTGTATGAATTACCGAAACTTCAACATATATGTGAAGAAGGGTCCCGAATTGACCCAATTCTTCAGGATCTTGAATACTTAGATGTTGATGAATGTCCTAGTTTGACAAACTTGTTACCTTCCACTGTTACCTTTAGTCACTTGACGTATTTGGAGATAGCAAATTGCAATGGGCTGATAAACTTAATTACATCTCCAACGGCCAGAAGTTTGGTCAAACTGACAACAATGAAGGTAAGAGAGTGTAATTCACTTGAAGAAATAATGACAGAAAAAGGAGAAGCAACAATATATGACATTGCATTTATCAGTTTAGAAATATTGATGCTGGAAAGTTTGCCAAGTCTCAACAAATTTTGCTCCAGTGAATGCTTCTTGAGGTTTCCATTGTTGGAAGAAGTTGTTGTGAAGGAATGTTCTCGCATGAAGATTTTCTCGGAAGGAAACACAAGCTCACCAAATCTTCGAAAAGTGAAAATTGCAGAAAATGATAAAGAGTGGCATTGGAACAGAAACTTAAATGATACAATAAAGAAAATGTTTGAAGATAAGGTACGCTTTGCTTTACCAAATGATTTCCAATGTAACAATAAATCAATGCATTACTTTTATTTATACAAACTATATTGAATTGTTTACACAGGTGGCATTTTGTAGTTTCAAGCATTTGAAACTATCTAAATATCCAGAGCTGAAAGAACTATGGTATAACCAACTTCAAGGCAATGTATTCAGTAATTTGACGCATCTTATTGTTCATAAATGTGATTTTTTATCCGATGTACTCTTCCAACCAAATTTACTCGAAGTGCTTACAAACTTGGAAGAACTAGATATAAGTGACTGTGGTTCTTTAGAAGCAGTGTTTGATGTGAAAAGTAAATTTGAAACAGAAATTCTAATGAAGAATTCTACTCAGCTAAAAAAATTAACACTATCTAGTCTTCCCAAACTAAAGCATGTGTGGAAGGAAGATCTCCACGGAACTTTGAGCTTTCAGAATCTATGTGAAGTGTCCGTCATGAAATGTGAAAACTTAACTAGTCTCTTTCCACTCTCAATTGCGAGAGATATCAAACAACTTCAAGAACTTCAAGTAGATGAATGTGGGGTTGAAGAAATAATTACCAAGGAAGAGGGACTGGAGGAGATAATTGAATTTGTGTTTCCGCATTTGACATCCCTTGACCTTACAAGTTTGCCTGAACTTAAGGCATTTTTTGCTGGGATCCATTCTCTTCAATGTAAATCCTTGAAAAAAATAAATGTGTTCAAGTGTCCAAAGTTAGAGCTATTTAAGACACAGCCTATGAGCTACCCAGAAAGAACTACAGATGACAAATTACGTGTCTCAACTCATCACCCTGTTTTTACAATTGAAGAGGTATGGGTAGTGCAAAATCTTATCTTTGATGTAGTGAATAATTTTTAGATACCCCAATCTTTTTTATTTTAATTTTTCAATTTATGTTGATTTCTTCAAAGAGAATTTTTTTTAAAATATTTACCTAGCAAAAAGCACTTTTCTTCCATCAGGTGAGAAAACAATTCTTTTTTCAGTTGGGCTGATTGGTCATTTACACTTTTGTTGATATTTTATTTAGTACTAACTATATATATTCTTTTGCCTAGAACAGAGAAGGAAAATATAGATTTGTTAAGGGGAAATGTGTTTCTCGTATCGTAAGAATTAGTGCAATCATCTTTTAATTATGTACTTCCGGTATATAATTTAAAAAAAGCCAGCAACAATTTTTTAACTATGTACTTTCAGGAATATATAATTAAAAAATATAATTTTAATATTATAACTATGGGAAAAATGTTTATCCTTTTAAATGACACAACTTATATCCTTTCACTCTCACATAGAAGTGGGACCCACACCTTTATTTTTTTTTGTCAACTCTCTTTCCTCCTTTATCTATCTCTTTCTCTCTCTTAAAATGACACAACTTTACATCCTTTAAAATGACACACACTTTTCCCTATAACTATATAGTTCCGAGAAATACATAGTTAAAAAATGGCTTCTAGTAACGTGAGGAAAAAGGGACCCTTTCTTCCGTTCTAATTTTGGTCATGCAACAGGTAGTTGCTAATGTGGAGGGGTTGACGCTGAATAATAAAGATTTTGACATCTTATTGCAAAGCCAATATTCAGGGCATCAATTCAGTAAACTTAAATATATTTGGGTGTCCGAATTCACCGATGAAGAAGCCCCTTTTCCATATTGGTTCATTAAAAATGTACCCAATTTGGAATTGTTAGAGGTTGAATGGAGTTCCTTCACAGAGATATTCCAAGACGAACCACTTACAGGTGAGGAAATACAAATCAAAATTAGCACAAGCCCTAAAAAGTTGACATTATGGAAACTACATAAACTTCAACATATATGCAAAGAAGGATTCCAAATTGACCCCATTCTTCAATGTCTTGAAAGCTTATATGTTTCTGAATGTTCTAGTCTGATTAATTTGGTGCCTTCCTCTGTTACTTTTAATTACTTGACTAATTTGGAGATCACAAACTGCATTGGGCTGATAAATTTGATAGCATGCTCAACAGCAAAGAGTCTGGTCAAGCTCACAACAATGAAGATAAAAGGGTGCGATTTATTAGAGGATATAGTGAGTGGAAAAGAAGATGAGACAAACAATGAGATTGCATTTTTCAATTTGCAAACTCTAGAACTTATTTCTTTACCAAGTCTGCACAGGTTTTGCTCATGTAAGTGCTCCACTACGTTTCCAAAGTTAGAAGAAGTAGTTGTAAAAGAATGTCCTCGAATGGAAATTTTTTCTTTGGGAGACACAAGCACACCTGATCTTGAAGAAATACAAATAGGAGAAAATAATGATGAATCTCGTTGGGAGGGTAACCTGAATGAAACAATAAAAACCATGTTTGAAGATAAGCTAAGGTATGTGTTGATCCAAGGGTTCATTTACTTTTCAATGATTTAAGACTATCTGTATTCTGATTCCGTGGGTGGAGAAATTATGGTATTGGGAATATACTTCTGATTTGTCACTTGATATATTAATTTGATATAACAGGTTGCATGTTACAGAGTCCAACATTTGAAGAGCAATAGAATTTGTGGTATGGCCAATTTCATCACAATATGTTTTGCAATTTGAAATATTTATTCTTGCAGAGATGTGATTTTTTATCATATGATTTTTTTTTTCAACAAGTGTACTGTAAATGCTCATTGACTGGAAGAAGTAGCAGTTAGAGACTGGTTCATTGGAAACAATGTTTGATGTGAAAGGTATAAGTCTAGAGATATATTTGTGAAACATGTGAACACAGTATTGATCACTATGTCTAACAGTCACTATTGCAGGATCTTGGAATCTAGTAATGCTTAATATATAGTGTCTTTGTGGAGTTCAGGAAATTGTTGCAATGGAAGAAGAATCAACAAAAAATGCTTAAGAAATGTGATATTTGATCGTATGATCTTTTTAAATATGTTAACTCTGTATTTTGTTGAAAAAAATAATCTCCAATTTTCTTGTTTATTTAAGTCTATGACATTCAACAACGGATAAACCCACAAAGGTTTGGGTGACCTTAGAATTAAAATACTGGGACAAACCCCAAAGGTACGGCAATGGGAATTCTGTGTGTCCTGGTTTTGAGCTGAGTCGACATACAAGCCTCACACAAATAATTGCCTAATGTAAAGTATAATAGCCCATATTAATTAATTAGGAAATCAAGTGTAATTAATTAATTAAACATGTTTTACTGGGTGAAATTAAGTATGAGGCTTAATAAAATGAATCTGAGTCACTTTGGAGTTAAAAAGTGTACTCAGTGAAAATTAAGGGGTATAAATGGGTACTGTCAAAAGTACCCAAAATATAAAAATAAAAATAGTAATATTCCTAGAATAATATTCCAGACTTTTGGGTAAAGTTTGGTAATTATTGGAATTGAATAGATAGACGAACCAATACCCGCTTAAAGCCACTTAACCTATGTTAAGTGACTAAAAGCCAAAATGACCCCCATTTCCCCCAAGTCCCGTCGCCAGAAAACAAAGAGAAGGAGAAGAAGAAGGAGAAAGAAGAGGAAGGAAGGGAGGAAGAGAGAGAGAGAGAGATCAAACCTTGATGGTTTTGGATGATTCAAAAGCCTAAATCGCTTAGAATCTCGCCCTCTTTCATAATCCTAGCTTTGTTTTGAGTGGGGAGCATTGTGGAGAGAGATATTAACTCTCAAAAATTCGGCCCTTTGGTGAAAATTGGGGTTTTGAGAGTTTCTACCTCCATTGAAGCTTGAGGAGCCATCAATCCTTGGTTGTGTGACCATTGGTGGTAAGATTCTAACCCTTGAACCTCATGATTCCTTGAAATTTGCATGAGTTAGGGTTTGTGAATAGTAAATTGGGATTTTTATGAAATGTAGTTGAATTAGCTATGTTCTAGGAAGAATGGAACTTAGAGCATGTTATGGAAAATGCTAGGAATGTCATTTAATCGGTGGAAATGAGCCTAGATAGTCATTTGATAATTGTTCATAATATTGGAAAATTCATGCTTGGATTGGTTAGTATTCTAGCATGTTGAACAATTAGTGAGTTGAATGATTGATTGGATCCTTGTGATGTCTAGGATTGAGACATTTGGACCAACCGTGAGTGATCAACCATTGGAGCAAGCTATGGAGCTTGAATAGCTCATTGGAATTGGTAAGCTCATACTTGGGTTGTGCTTTGAATTGAGTAATTGATGGTTGATTGTGAAATACTCTTGGATGCAATGTGTTGATTGCATTACACCATGTGTAGGTGTATGTTTGTAAAAGTTGATTGCTGAAACTGTTGGTGAAGAACAAAGGTCGACTGAAGCATTGAGGTAAGCCTTCGGACCTTGGGTGTAATTCCCTTGACTGTTCTACCAAGCCCTGAAAGGGTGGAGGTTGTGATTGTGTATATAAATGCAATAAAATAGTGTAATGCTTTGTTATACGTATGTGTATGCATTTGGTGTGGCATAGGATGGTGTTTCCCTATGTGGGTATGTTGCATGACGATGCGTAAATCATACATGGTAGTTAGCTGGCCAGTAGGACTATTTGCATCTGAGTTTCCTTAGGACAGCTTGAGAGCTCGAGGGATTTCTCCTGGAGATGTATTGCACTTTGCATAGATATGTATTTACTGCATTATTATTGTTATTGCTATTACACTGATATGGAACTGTGGGGTGGAGAGATGCTCCAAGGACCCCTGGTTTACTGGATATATTCGTATATCTCACCCCGTGTTTTGGGGACCCCCTTTCAGGTAAGGATGCTGCAGGAGCCTCTGGTGGCAAGTGGCCATACCTAGATTATGCATGAAATATGGCACTTCTTTGAGTTTATGCATGCCTGTTGTAGTTGACATGTATAGGATTTTATTTTGAAAGCCCATGATCATTTGTATATCTTGATTCATTGGATGAACTTAGCCTATGCTCATGCCTTTGGTTACACCTTTTGTTGATGGGAGCCAAGGGAATGATCATAGTGTTTTGTAAGCTAAGTTCTATGATTTGTAAAGGATATGTAATGTAAATGATGCCTACTTGGAATTCAATATATGCATGCTTGTTATGTATTGAGTTGTTGAATTGGTTGGGCTGAAAATCAATTAGGTACCCTCTTCGTTTAAACTGGTAAACGATGAGAAAACAAAGGTCATACTGCCCAAATTCTAGCTAAATCTCATGAGGAGAGGTTGGATGAGTGCTAGGATTTAGTTTTGGGGGCATGGACATTTGGGGTTTGTAAGGGGGATGCATTTTCCCCTAGGCTTGGACTTGAGAAATGTGGGAATTGGAATTCCCTGGCAGCGCGCTTAAGCGCCCAGGAGCGCGCCCAAGCGCCCTGCTGCCCCTGCGAGTGCCAATGCATTCTGCCTCCTCGCGCTGGAGCGCCCAAGTGGGGGCTTAAGCGCCCAGGATTGCGCGCTGGAGCGCCCTGGCGTGCGCTTAAGCGCCCCTTGCTGCAGAAAGTTGGGTGGCTTACTGCCCCCTCGTGTTTTAGCGCCCAGGGTGGGGCTTAAGCGCCCAGGGTTGCGCGCTTGAGCGCCCTGGTCCGCGCTTAAGCGCCCTTCGCCACTGAAGGGGAGATGCTTCTGTCTCTGCGCGCTAAAACGTCCCAGTGGGAGCTTGAGCGCCCAGGCTAGCGCGCCTGAGCGCCCTGTTGCGCGCTTGAGCGCCCATCCACACTGGAAATGCTGATGCTTACTGCCTCCGTGCGCTTAAGCGCCCAGATGGAGGCTTTAGCGCCCGATAGCGCGCGCTTGAGCGCCCGGTAGCGCGCTGAAGCGCGCTGGGCCTGTGACCAACACTCTCTTGTGTTGCTTCAAATGGTCCTAACTTGGGCTACAGTGCTCCGATTTGAGCACGGTTTGAAGCCACAGGTAGCTAATGAAGAAACCTACAATATAGTAGAAGTATTGAACTAAACAAGAAGTAAATTAATGGTTTAAAAATGGGAAAGGAACATGATGTTAAGCTTAATTTATCTGTTTCCGCAAGGTAATATGGTTATGATCACGAAATTGGGTATTATAAGTTCGGTACGTTTTAAAATGAAAAATTTATCCGGATTTTAATTGAACCCATGTGATTGTAACTGCGCTTAATATCATAATGCGATGTTAACAAACCGGTTCTAGAACGGGGTGTTACATAAAGTATATGAGTGTTGGCCCCAAAGGTTTAGCCTAATGAAAAGGGAACAGGAATGATGCCATGAGTAAATATTTAGTATTTATATTTTGTGAAGGAATTAACATTTATTATTGGTGAGGTTAAATAATGTACAATCTTTAAATATATGATTTTTGTTAATGAAATTAAGTCAAGGTATAGAAGGGTAGAATTCTCTATACTTGTATTACCCTGAATAGGGTTGTAGCTTAAAACCTCGAAGTTAATGGGATTTATTCTAATTTTACATTCCTTTGAAATGTCTAACCCATACAGGTACGAGGACTTAAGGGCTCGTAAGAGATGATGCTGTTTTCGCTGCTGGATGAGGCTTTTTTATATCTAAGGTTGTAATAGATGTACACTTGTAGATATATTTGTAATTAGAATTTGATGTTCACCTATTTTGTCATCTGTAAGCAGGTGACAAAATTAGGTGATCTAGTGTGTACTTTTGTAAGTCAATATGTATTGGCGCTTATGTTAGAATAATGTACCGCCGAATCTTAATGCATGTGATATATATGTAAGATATGCAACATCCATTGTTATTTGCAAATAACCTTACTAACGTATACGTTTAGTTATGTCTAAATACTTTCTGCAGCAAAGAGAGGGGCTTTGAATTGGGGAGGTTTGTTGGCAGAAAGGTAAACCTTGTTGATTCTCAATCTTCATTGTTGACTCTTAGAATTTAAATTTATTTTAATTTTTTCAATTTCTTTTTTTTCTTTTCTTTTTTCCATTCTGAGGAACAGTTTTCAATGGAAGGAGTGTCGCACAAGATCAGGCGGCAGATTGAGGAACTGGAGAGTGTTTTTAACCTAAGGTACATTTCTCCCTTTTCGTTCATTGCTTAATTTCGGAATAAAATTGCTGTTTCTTTTTGCTCGGAAGCAATTAATGCAACGAATATGCTATTCCCTGACTAACTGACAGGAAGTGAAGATGAAAGAAATTGTAACAATCCAAGTTGGTGATTTTGCAAACTTCGTAGGCTCTCACTTCTGAGACTTTCAGGTTTCGATGCCTATTCATTCCTCCTCTGTGTTTATTTACCTTCTTTTATATTAAATGTCAGAAATTAGTTCACTTCATATGCAGTTTGCCTTGTTTTATTTATTTCCAGTTGATGTAAACCCTATTTCCCCCCTCTCTCTTTTTTTTTTTTTTCCTCTCCTCATAGTTGAAGTTTTTACTTTACTGATTATATTTTGCTGCAAATACTTTTCAGCTGCTCATTGTTTAATTTTAATCATGTAATATTTCATTTGTGTTCAATTGTAAGGATGAGTTGCTTGGTTTGGCTTCGGATCCTCATGCTGATTCTGTCTTCAAGAAAGGAAACGTTTATGTATTTGGACGACATCATGCTTTAGGTGCATCTGCTTTTGCTTCTTTTCTCTTCAATTTCTCTTTCTACCTAACATTACCTTAATTACCTGTAAATTTCATGACCATTTCATGAAAAAATTCAGGCCATAATTGTGCATATTGACCCTGTTTCAAGTACGAATGGTAGCTCCCCAAGGGAAGCCCGGTAAGCTCTTGACAATTGCTTTTGATGCAACTGAGTTGGATAGAGCCAATAAGAAAAATAAGCCCCAAAAGATTTTGATGCACTTGCTGTGAGTAGCCAAGTGGAAGTAGTTTTGGCACTGAAAATCTGGCAGCATTGCTGATGCCATATTTCAATTATTATTTAACTTCACTATCTCACGTCTATTTTGCTAAGGTTCCTTTCGATGAAAAATAAGCCACTTCACATATAGCTAACCTGCTTGACTGTTTCAGCATAGCAATCTGTGATCTTTCCAACTTGGTCAAACCTGAAGACATTATAACTTCAGAAAATTTAACTACTCCCCTTGCAATTGTTTCCAAGTATTCGCAGAAGGATTGGCTCTGAAGCTATGAAACATTGACAAGCTATGTGGTAACTGATACCATTTTCACTCACAAATTTGAATTTGTGTACTTCCCTGGGATTATTATAAATGGATCATAATTGAAAAATCCCTGTAATTAATCTAAACATTCCATTAATGTTTTCACACCCTTGAAATTTTCTGAGCAGATTTTTGTTTTTCCTTGTGTTATTCCTTATTCTGATTAGGATAAATATTTTAGGTCCCCAAGTCTTCTAGGAAGTTGTATGAGGATACTGACTATGCACCGTATATTGTTACACTCTTCAGTCGTGTTGCAGACAATTTTAGAACTAGTGCACGGGAAAAAGGATTCCAAGTAAGTATTTTTCTTAATTTTAATATGTTGTTTTGATTATGTAAAATAGCAATTATTAATTATGAAGTTAAATATATTTAATACTATACAAAATAAGAAATTATTATTATTTATAAAGGGAAATATTTTTCTCATTTCGTTGGAGATAGCTATCTCATTTTATACACTCATCGAATTTTGTGTCAGTTTTTTCCATTTCTTTTTCCTTTTGTTTTAAAGTGTGGACTCCACATATTTATCTCACACACATGAGAGAACTGTATCAAGCAACATGAGATTAATAATTCCCATTTATAAATTAACTTATTATTGTTATTAAAATTATTATATTAAAATATTTATTTATGTTTACTTTTTTTATTCATGAATTCAAATTATAAATCTAAAGATGTGTGAAACCAATCACTGATTATTTTCCTTATTTAAATTTGTTACATGGCATTTTCTTCTTTTCTTTCCTTTTTTATTTTGCCTGTGATTTGGCATTACCTCTGTATATGTTCTCTTCAATTCAAAAATCATAATCTTTTATTTCCAATTCTGGCGGAATCTGATTTTTTTCCCCTTGATTTTTGTTTCAATCAGTGAGGAAAAAGAAAGGTTCCATTCACATAATTTGTTTTCCAATTATTTACTTTGTTTCTCATTTCCCCTTCCCCTTCCCAGTTCTATATCATATATTATTTACTTTGTTTCTCATGTCTTGGTCTCTTGGAGGGTCTAGTTGAATTGGGTTTTTGGGTGTGAATTACTTAAGATTTTTTAGGGTGAGTGTTGATGGCTTCTCAAATTCCAAACTGTATTCCCTCCCCTTTTCTATTCTGTTGTTTTGTTCTGTCTCTTATGCATGTTAACAAAGTTGAAGAGGAAAAAAAAAAGAGATTTTTATTATTATGTTCTACAAAGTAGCATGGAAAAGAAGAAAAGAGTAGTTTTTTTACTGTTTTGATTTTACTGCTTTTGACAGCTGCAGATAAAATAATGCCAAAGAAGCTTCTTGTTGATTCTTCAACTGAGGGACTCAGTAATTCCCATTCTAATCGTACTTTCGTTGCATGTATGTTGCGTTTGTATTGTTGAATTTTTTTTATTCTGCTATTAATTTGAAATAACATGGTATGTTATCTGCTTTCTTATTCATTATTTAAAGTGACTGTGTATGTTCTTCTGGTTCTTCCTACGGGTGCAAACTCCCCATCTGATGTATCACCATGTGTTTCATTTATTTTATATAAACTAGGTAGTGTTAAAGTAGGTGATATGCATCATGAGTATCTGACTACTGCTTAGGATGTTCCTTATGCTAATGGTGGCTATAATGGGTACTACTATCCAGGTTAGTTTATGTTGGTCAAAGAGCCTATGCTGCTTCCCTACCCATTTCAATTGATTGTATATGTTTATGTTGTCACGTAGATATCTTGATGTGCTGATGCGGATATCTAATTGTATTGAACGTATAATTCAAATAATCAATTTTCTTTGGTTCTGCTTGGCAGGGAATTATAAATCCATTTGTAGAGCAGGATATATTCGAAGTTTCAGAAGTCATCACCCACAACCTCCTGTTAGTCTTCTTACTATTATTGTCGATTTAAATTTTGAAAAATACCCAGAATTTGGAATTCTATTACGATCCTACTCTAAGGTATGGGGACTCGAAGTCCCACATTGGTTATATGGGTGATTAATGTAGGGTTTATATGAACTTTGGACTCTCCTATTTTTTAAACTAGCTTTTGGTGCGTTTGTATCAAATTCCCGTTTCTATCCTTGTGCTTTTTCTGCAAGTATAATTAAAGCATTCAAATTACGTTAAAGTTTGACAATCTGGACCAGCTAAAAATGTGTTCTGAATCACTGTATTAATTGATATTTATATGTCGTATTGATTTTTACAACATAAGTAAAAACTGGATGGTTTACTGAGGAGGCACTTAGTCTGAGTGTCTGATTTACAAGGAAAGAAGCGAGGAGAGATTACAAAACTGAGGGTTTTATATTATTTGACATTTTAAATATTTGTCAAATTGGCAATTATGTGGGAAAATGTTTGTGGAATCCATAAATGTTAGAAATTGTAGGTGCGCATGTGCTTTTGGATTGCTGGAGAAATAGTTTTATTAAAATTTTACTTTATTATGGCATTGTTTTGTGCTTATCTCTATTTTTCATACTTTTTTTTTTAAACAGTTTCCACAGCATTCATTTACTAAGTTATACGAGGGAGCCATGATTGTAAAGCAGAATTTACTTTCAACAGTGACTACTAACAACACTTCTAAGGATGAGAGTGAACAAGAAGAAACGTAAGTCATTTTTGTTTGAGATGACATTCTATGGAAGTATGCTATTGTTCCTGTAAATATGTCATAGCATCCAAAAACATGGTAATGGTTGTCTGTGTTTTATAATTTTGGATGCAGAAACTGTAACATCCCCGTCTCGAGCCGGTTCAATTAACATACATATGATAAAACAGAAAACAGCGGAAGACTTAACTTCTGAAAATACGAGCTAACTTTTTTCTTTTTATTTTTAAATTCTCATTCGTCGTAAACGAAAATCGGGCAAAGTTTCCTCTATAAATCGGACAACTGGGGATTTTCCAATCCCACTCAGAAGCATTTCCTGATAAACAGTTTATACAAATATACTCAAATGCCCATCCATGGGCGCATGCATAACTTGGCTCAGTGCCACTATATCTAACAGCATGCAATCCAACAGGTAAACATATCTGAATACTACCTCATCACATAACGTGCCTGAATACCCAAATGTACATGCATCAAGCGACAGACGTGTACAAAACATATAAGGCCATATACAAAATAAAGGATCAATATCATGATCCATCAAATGCGAAAATACTAAAATACATCAAACACTCCAAAAAGGTAGTAGCCTACAGCCACTCAAAATCCGGTCTGTCAACTGCCTCAGCCACGTGTCGTGTCCCTGCCTAGTGAGGACTCACCGGGAATCTGGGCACCTGAAAATGTGTCCCCAAAGAGGGGTGAGATTACAAATCTCAATAAGCTCCAGATTTATAGAGAATTCTCCATACCCCTGGCTCACTCCTGCATGAAAGTCAGATACAAAGTATACGAATACAACATATAACAGATATCATAACAGAACAGAGCATATATCCATATCATATCAGAGATGTGCGCCGTCATTCCCAAGGGAGGACCCCAAGCGGAAATCAACGCACGTGTTCCCGAGGGAGGACCCCAAAGCGGAACCAAATATATCAGAGGCGTACATCATCAGTCCCGAGGGAGGACCCCAAAGCGGACATCCGGGTACTATACAATCAATGGCCAGAGATTGTTACAGAAATCATATTACAGAAGTCATATCAGAGCAAAACATATCATGTTATCAAATAACTCTATATGAATGCATCTATATAAAGCATCTAAATCACAGTCATACAGTCCAACCATAGTTCACTAACCATGGTGGAGCACTCAAGCAGGAAAAGACTCCTTAAACATAGAGCTTACCTCTTGAAGCTTTACCAATACGCTTACTTGTGGAACAAGTTACTTTTATCACTTCAAGAGATTTCCGATCCTTCTCAATCCCTAGGCACACCTAGAGAATAATTTACAATGCATCAATAAAATGATGCAATACCATAATTATTTCATAAGCATACATTTTATCGCTTATTTTCCTTTCTTTGCATTTTTGCCAATCCTATGCCAATACACAAGTCTAGACCCCTTTATAACCGTTGGTGTTCTTTAATTTAATCAACCATTCCCTTAGGAATTTTCAACATAAATCATGCTACTTTTCTTCAAAACTCATCACTTTTATACAATTTATTACTACACATTTTATTTAAAATAAAATGTACAAATATATCCCTAAATACCCTATAGGTCGAATCCTATAAGGGGAATTTCCAAAGATCCATCTCTTTTACAATACATTTTCTTTACTTCCTTACAACTTGCAAACACCTAGGCATGCATCCACTAGGTTCCTATTTTGAGTTTAGACACCAAGTCCTTCACAACACATCAAGGCCGCAAGATCAAGGTATGTTTCCAAGGATTTTCTTTCCAATGTAATATTCTTACTAATTCATCCAAATTCTACTTACTTGAACAAATAAAACCCCTCTTAAAGCATCAACTAAATTGGCACAATAAATCCTATTAACTCTATCAAAGGCCGAACATAGAGAGGAAATACATGATTTTTCTCTAATTTTTTTACATACTTACAAAGCTTCTTTTCATTTCATACATCAAAATATCAACTATTCCTCATCAATGCATATTCTAACACATCATGCTTTCCCACCCAAGGCATATACACAATTTTATAACTTAAATTATCAAAACAACATCATGTAAATAGAGGTTTGTTACCTCAAATCAACTACCCAAAGCCTAGAAGACCTACACCAAGAGAATCTCCATCAAAAACTTAATTTTGCCCTCTTGATGAATAGTGCACGAATTTGGGGAAGGAAATATCTCCTCACACAACCAATGATAGCTCAAATAAATGGGTGGGATGGATTCATTGAGTGGTTTCCAATCAATTTCATGTGGTGGATCATTGGATTTGGTGGATGGATGATGTAGAAATCAAAGAAAGAAAAACCAAACCCTAAGCCCCCCCCCCCCCCCCCCCCCCCCCTTGTCCAAAGTGCAGATCGGTTTTGGAAGAAAGAGAAGAATGGAAAGCTTATGTGAATAGTGATCTTTAAAGTGACAAGGCTTTATAACACATGTGACCTTTTAACAGATATTTTTCTTTCGCGTATTTTCACTTAGACTGACCCGGAACTAACTCAAAGCTACAAACATATTTTTATTTCCTAAAATCATTTACATTAATTTTTATTTCCTAAGGAACAATATTCATAATTCACAGTATGGTTTTTGCACCGTTTTTGACGAAATGCACTGTGCATCACTAATTGTACTTCATTTACTTACGAAACTTAAAACTTATAAACTTATCATTTTCTTGGGCCTATATTGACTTGCTCGGCATATATTGGACTTTCTTATTCTTATTTCATCAATTATTTATTTCTGGACTCTACCGGTTGCTTAAACAGCAGTACAAAATACCCGGTAGAAACACTATTCACGAGATTTTCACGGAAAGTGCCAGACTATACAATTTTTCGTTCTGAACTCATATTTGTCATCAGAATTTTCAAATTATGTTCCTAAAATTATTTTGCTCATTTTAAGCTCTACCGGTTAATTCACAAAACTGTAAATTCTCCGGCAGAACGCACTGTTCATAACATAGTCATGATTACAGTCAAAATACTCGAAATCGCTCACTGAATCTAATTATGGCATTTAAATCCTTAAATTAAATCTCTAACTAAGATTTACCAGTTAGGGTCATTATAGAAACAATGTTCATTATCTAGATCATTTCACCATAGTTTGGTTAAGATTACTGGCACCATCATTTCACCAATGTATACTTTGTAAACTATCACACACAAAAAAAACCATCCCAACACATAATCAGCCTGTGCAAGATCATTTACCCCAAATCGCACCACCACACACCCATTTACTCCAAGACAGAGTCACAACCCTTATAGATCCCAAGTGTGGAGATCTATCTTATACGTTTAATTGGTAATTTCACCTATTTTCTGTGTTATTTTCGTTACTTAAGTTCATTTTTGCATTCAAGAGCAGTATCATTTAATTAGGCCAGGAACATTTAGCTAATTAGGGATCCAAGGCTTCACTAGGTACAAATAGCATGATCTTTTTGATTTATTTGGCTTAATGGGCTGTTTTGTATTTTAGGTGGTCTAGGATCCAAATGAAGAAGAAGGCCAACATAGCTCAATGCAAAGAAAAAATAGAGGAAAAAGAAGAAACACTGAAAAGTGAGCCAGGGGACAAAAGCAGAAAAAAGAGAAAAATACTCAGTTGCCGCCTCTTTCTCCCATTACCAGAAATGGACAAACACTAGAAAAAGCACACTACACTCCAAGAAAAAGGGAATTTACCGGCTTTATATGGTGGCGGCACACCAAATTAAAAGAAAAAGCAAGGGAAAAGTAGGCTAACTCGTACAATAAGGGCTGAGCTGACACACAGCATTGTCCCCCATCGAGAGCAAAAGACAATCCTGGCCATTAGATCAAGATCAAGCGCCAAGACAAAACCTTGGGAGGACCTCATGCCTATAAATAGGAGGGAAGACATAAACCTTAGAAGTCTTTGGCAAATCCATCGTCTTCCTCAATGTGTTCAGCCATTTTCATTTTCTTAGTTTAGGTTTTGTGATTCCAGTTAGCTTTTCTTTTTATAATATTTCTTAGTATGAGCTAAATTTTCCAAGTAGACAGGGGGAAGTAGAAGTACCTCTCTTAGATTGAACTTATTATGCAGGCTCATTTCTTTAATGGAATTTATGATGTTTCCAGTTTTAATGTTTCAATTGTGTTGAGATATATAAAATTATTAATGTAGCATCACCTAACAGTTTAAGCTTTTGGGTTGAATTAGTTCTTTACATAGTATCAGAGCTTTCGGTCTATCAGATTCGATCCTCATCGCCCCACACTTTCTTTCTAGTGGAATTTCTTTCTTCGCACAAGTAGGTGGACCTGTGCATTATCCACCATTCAAGCCAAGTGGACTCTCGTGTGAGGGGACATGTTGAGATATATAAAACCATTAATGTAACCTCATCGAACGGCTTAAATTTTTGGGATTTCAACTCTCGAAAGAGAGTGATTTCTGGAAAGGGAATACATTAGTTGTGTGTAGAGTTGCTCCGTAGCAGCCCTTGCGCAGGTACCTTAGAAATAAGCAGCAACACAATCTCCCATTGGTCTTAAACTAATAGGATTCTGGTAGTTTGGAGTATAGAAATATGCGGAAATGTCTCTAAGTAGCAAAATTGGTGCCAAAGAAATCTATATCCAAGGCAATGAAAGAACTCCCCGAGTAAAATCCATTGTAAGGAGCAGTTACTAGTCTTACGAACGAACCAAGAGTGGAAAAAATATCACTCATGCCTTCGCCTTTTATCATTAGATTAAAGTTATCTCTATTTAACTGTTATTTTCTTTTTATATTTTAAAAAATATAAAATTTCCAAAAATAGTTCTTTTCATCGTTGCAATTTATTTTTACTTTTGTTCCTGAAAAATTATTCATTTTTCTCAACTCGTAAGGTAGAATTCAAACTATGATTAGAGAGAAAAACCCATTTCATTATTATTCTAGAATCATTGACTCAATTCAATTGAGCTGGACTCATTGTTGTCAAAAACTAGTGTAAAATTTACGTTTTTACATTTTTACTA
The DNA here is from genome assembly GCF_033153095.1 of Gastrolobium bilobum. NCBI lineage: Eukaryota > Viridiplantae > Streptophyta > Magnoliopsida > Fabales > Fabaceae > Gastrolobium > Gastrolobium bilobum. The sequence continues at coordinate 23,486 of NW_026898320.1, read as the reverse complement.
GAATGGTGCGTGTTAAAACGCAAGTAAAAATGATCCTTGGTAAAAACTGATAAAAATGCTGTGTAAAAACGGTAAAAACTTACGTTTTTACCGTTTTGACCGTTTTTACTTAAAATGAAAAAGAAATTAAAAAAAATTACAAAAAAAGAAATAAAAAAACCCCAATTTTTCGTTTTTCCCAAATCACATGCACAATATCTTAATATCTTTTTGTTTGAATATATGTCTTTTATAATCATGTTTTATAAAGCTGCAGTTCTATTATAAGTTATGTTATGAGAATCATTTTGTGTTTTTGGATCATTGTGTGCATTGAAAGAAGTGAAATTATATCCTGATGAGCGATGATCCAAAATCTGCAGAGTGTATGAAGCAATTAGAGCAGATTGGTTACCCATTACTTGTTAGTTATCACTTTTTATAATTTTGATACTTGGTTATCAAAAATAATTTTCCTTTTTAGATAGATAAATGGCTCAACACACATGTTCATTATGTGATATTTTTTTTACATGTATATATATAAGTAATTTTGTATCTTAACCTTAAGTAGTAGAAAGTAGAAACTTTACGTTTCGTATCGTTTCTACATTTTACGTTTCTACGTTTTACGTTTCTACCACCATTTTCCATTTCTACATAAAAACTCGAGTTTGACAACATTAGAGTTGGTGACAAGTGCCTATTTGGCTAACATCAACCATAAGATGGTTCACGCCTTAATACGTATTTGCTCACATCTTTTTATTTTGTTCCCAATTATTTCATTCATCTCATTTGTATCTATTTTATTTGTATCAACTTTTTTTACAACTTGTATTATTTGACGTGTAAGCTTGTTCGATGAGAGAAGTTTTGCTCATCAAATATAACATTTGCTTCTTATATTTTATTTTGCTCCCACATTACCTCTAGCAAATCTCGGCCAGCAACCCTCTACCCAATTCCTTTCAACCAAAGCACTGAACACCTTGAGTTCACATCAAACTAAAGAAGCCATAAAGATATCCCACACATTATCATCAAGAAAACCCATTGAAATTCCTTCATCACGACCTTTTCTGACCCAGTCATTCCCAACCTTTCAACATCGAAGGTGAGTCACCATGGAAGCACCATATTTGGAAAAAAGCACCAAGTGGATGTTGTGCTGTGAGTCGGTTAACAACGTCGTTTGTGAAATTTTGCAGAACGGAGACTTTGTAGGATCTTTGATGAGATTTCTACAAAGATAGTTTTCAGGCTGAAGTGAGATTTCTACATTTTCGTTTAGTGGGCTTAAGTTAGTTTTATACTATATGGGTTGGGTCCTTTAGTTTGTAGGGTTAACTTTTATAATTATGCAGTCATTACTAGTAATGATTGGTTTTCTTATTTGTTTACTCTTTGGGTGGATTATTTTGTTTGCTTATTCATCACAATTAACATATTGGTCATTGTTTTTATTAATTTAAATTAGCCAAGTCACAATTATATATTTCTTTAAAAATTATATGACTTTGATTTTCATTGCAATGAGGCACATGTAAAACCAACATTTAAACCAAACTATAAATTTTCTCAAATTTTAACTCAGTCTTTATTCTTTGTTTGTCTTTTTTTCTTTTGTAAATGTCTTAGTTCATCTTTTTTTTTCCTGAAACTATTTTGAAATTTAGTGCCTGTTTGAATCCTCTTATTTTTAAGCTAAAAGCTACTTATAAGCATAAGCTAGGCCAAACAGGTTTTGGAAAAAGCTCTTATAACGAAAAACTCTTTTTTTTATAATGAAGAAAAAAGCTGAAAATTAAAAGCTCCTAGGAGGAGCTTTTTTTTAAGCTCTTATCTGTTTTTCTTGAATTGTGTGTTTTTTTTTTTAAATGAAGAGTGATAAAGATAGAGAGAGAAATAATTTTCTTGAAATATGTGCTTTTAACTAATTTTTAAGCTAAATTTTTTATGTAATTTCCAAATAGCTTTTAGCTTCTTTTTTTTAGCTTTAGCTTATAAGTAGCTTCTAGCTTAAAAATAAGAGGATCCAAACAGGCTCTTAGTCTTGTTATTGTTTTTGACTTTGTAAGTATTTTAATCAATTTTACTAAATTTAATTTAATTTGTCAATAGAAAATATATTTCTTGAAAATATTTATTTAGTTTAAACATTAATTTCTAAAAATAGAACTTAATATTCACTATGCGATTATTGTTAGACTAAAACATTCATATGCAATATTATTATATTTTATTCTACACCCTAAACATTAATTTCTACATGACTTTTACTCTATTATGCTATATTTTTATTTTATTCTACAGTTCTGATAGGGTTTGGACTTTAAAGAATTCATATGCAAAGAGATTTTTGGCGTAATTGACGGCAAATCAGTATTGATAGCACTACCAAGCCGTGGTTTCATAAAATTAAGCCAATTTTTGTCTTAAATCCTAATAGGAATCGATAGGGATATGCAAAATAACTAAAAAAAACTAAACTAAACCGTGAACCGAACTAAACTACACTTAAAATAACCGCTTTTTAAAAATTAGTTTTATGAACTGAACCGATTTTCAAAGAACCAGTTCATGAACTGAACTGGTTTTTAAAACGAGTTCAAGAACTGAATCGTTTTCGAACCTAACCAATTTCAAACTGAACTGAACTGATTTTTATTACTTTATTTCTTTATTTTTTTTCTTTTCAGAATAGAGTCGACTCGAACTGATTTCAAACTGAACTGAACCATTTTTGAACCGAACTAAATCAGTTTTGAAACGAACCGGTTTTGAACCGAACCGAACTGTTTAAACCAATTCGGTTCGATTTTTCAAAAAATTCAGTGTAATTCGAGCCATGCACACCCCTAGGAACTGAGTGCCTATACACTATTATGGAACCGTCAAGTTCTTATCATCTTTGTCCCTTTTCAATGTTTTATATATTCCTCAATTTACCATTAATTTGATTTCTATGTCTAAGTTGATCACTTATTGAGTTGTTACCAAATCTTTCATGGTTCTATGTGTCATATTAAACAAATGTATTCCAAGAAAATGATTGGTTCATCTAACAATAGAATGGATTGTGCGATCTAGTCACTTAAAATTTCAGTAACGACTGGTCTCTCAAATTCAAAATAAAAATAAAACAAGTGTTTGCAAAATAAATAAATAACACATGAAAGCATTTACATCTGAAGGTCGATTCCATAGGGCTGAAGAGATACGAAGGTCGTTTCCAAATAGTTGTGGAATCCTAGAAGTGTTGGAATCGACACAATCACACACACAATTTCAAATTGAAAAGAGGGACAAGAAGTGTAACACCCCGTAGTACTCCGGTTTTTAACATACATGATATTTAACATTCACAGCGGAAGACTTTATTTGAAAAGGAATAAAGCATCTTATAAAAATACGAGTAAACTTTTTCCAAAACATTTCATAAAAACATTTCTAAAAACGTTCACGTCAGATACTGCGAAAGCGTAAATCTGAATATACATCTACTAATTAATCCCATGAGCCAGTATTAGTGGCCATTGACCACCAAGATATGACATCAAGTGTCATTCCTGACGGAGTCTCACGGACAGCATAACGACTGTATTTCGGATAACTAGAAACATGATTCCACACATACAGATAACCTAATTAATACAACAATTTAAACAGATAGCTTGCAAGTCCCACACGGACTGCAATCCCCTTAATGGGTCAATACAACTAATAAGGCTCCATGCCCAAATTAACTGAATACATGCATCAAGTCTATATTAATTCGAAGTATAAAAGTATCAGTAAATAATCCATGGCTCTAAGAATACTATCATGAGCCTAAATAAATACATACAATAATCTCCATAAAATAATTAAGCATGTTAACAAGTCTACATGCCAACATCAAATCTAAACATAATATAAAATCATCAGCTGCATCATCAACTACTCCAATGCGGGGGCCTTGCCCCTAGAAGCATCACCACTACTCTGGGTACCTGAAATGATGTCCCCAAACGGGGTAAGATAACAACATCTCAGTAAGCTCAAGGTTCATAGAGGATCCTCTAACCCCTGAGCCCACTTCCTGCATAACAAGTCAGATATAAAGCATATAATACAGACATACAGCATAAACATAGCATCATCATATCATCCTTGTGTAACCCCAGGGTCAAAGCCATAGACGGTTACACATGTGTGACTTCCAGGGTCAAGCCATAGACAGTCAACACAACCTCAGTATGAAATAGCTCCCAGAGTCAGGTCATAGGCAGCCTACATACCAGGATCACTGGCCAGGATCCTCATAACATATATCATCAGTGCATCATCATAACATCAAGATCATATAACATCTATATGAATGTGAATGAATGCACATATACATCATACCATATACTTCCATACAATATAACCATAATGCCCACCATCATGGTGGGGCCACAAGAGAGAGGAGTCAACTAGAACTAGGAGCTTACCTTAGGGAGCTTAGCACAAGCCCACACTCCAATATAATACGTATGCTCCAACAAAATCCTCAAGTGCACGGTTCTCTAGGCACACCTAGAGTAGGAACCATTCACATCATTAATTACATATTAATTAATCAAGTCATATCCACGACTTAATCATTTAATGATTCCACTTTTCATACTCATATGCCAATAATATGCCCATTACAAGTCTAGACCAATTATTACTTATTACATATTTTAGTGCATTATTACAAGCCACTTTAATCTTCAATTACTTACATAGCTTAGAATCACATGCAAGGCTCACTTAGATTATTTTCAACTCATCCAAGTCATATTTATGATTATTATAAGTTACTAAGGGTTCCCCTAAGCCCACTTAGCTTAAATATCACTTTTACGGTTTTTCCATAACTGTACATGCTTATGTTTTCTAGTTACTGGGCGTGACTCACTTGTTATAAAATTCTCATCTTTTAGTATGTTAATCTAGACACAATTAAATTTCCAAAAAGGTATCATATGCCTCATTTGAAGTTTCCTAGCTCCGGTTATCACCATTTGAAGTTGGACAAACAAAGCTGTTTGCCAACTCCGAACAGGGCCCTAAACATCATTTACCATTTCTGCGATTATGGAAATTCTACTAAATCAATTGCTCTAAATATTTTATGTAGACAACTAGACACCTTTATCTTTAATTAGACATATTATGAGCCTAATTTGAGTAATAATTGAGGGAGAAAAAAATCATGGAAGTGTCAGCAATGTACAGCGCCCCTGCACATGCCTCCCTGTGCAGTCCTCACTCAAACGAACATACAGAATGGAATATATCTTCAATTGATACCAAATTTTGACACCACGTAAATAACATCTCAATCTTCAATTTTATATAAGGCACATCCCTATATGACCTCTGTGGAGGAAGATATGCTCTCCCCAATTTTGCCTAAAAACTGGTTACTTAGCCTTAAATGTGTTTACTTAACAAACCTTAATTACTTTTGATTATAAATCCTAATTCACATTAATTCTTGGATTTTTCTATTATTAAGTCACATTATGAAATATCCTTAGTCCCATTATGTCATGATACTTAAATTTTACTAATTATTTAATTAGTGTACCTAAACCTTACTTTAGTCCAATTTTAGAGTTAAATCCTTGATTACTTTTGTTAATTAATCTCTACCCTTAATTAATCACCTAATTCATCATCTCCTTAATTTTAACACAACTAAACCCTTATGTACATTATGGGGCAGATTTGATTAGCTATATTAATTAGGATTTTTAGTCATTATTAATCATGATTAGTGAGTTTTACTTAGAGTTAACCCACCTAGTTAATCTTTCTAATCATTTTTCCACACTTAACAACTTAATCACATTTTTTTGTCATCAAACCCTATCCTTACATGATATGGCTGAAATGTTCATGGTCCATTTTTGAGTTCATAGTCATCTTTTTACATGAACATCACTCAAAGGTCCAAAGGTGGCACCTTTAGTCATCCAATCCATCATTCCATGGTTCCAAACACACACACACTTAAGAATCATCATCAAACCATGACATTACGAAATTTTAAACAACATTCTCCTCATGAACATATCAAAACCAAGGCACTCAACAAGAAAAAGGGAGGCTTTTTGGTTCATATTTCCCAAGTGGGAGCTTACATCTTCAAGGTTTCTCCTTTAGCTCAAGTCTCCACCTTTTTCCACCAAGAACACACCTTTAGGCAAGCACACACCTTCATGAACATGCTCATGAGTTAGGCTCAAGAACATAAGAAGAAAAGATGATATTTTTCATGAAAAAAATTTAAGAACACTTACCCAAAAATAAAAGGAAACAAGCAAGCAAGTGTGATTCTTCAAGAGAGCTCAAGAACACAACTCCATAGCCTTTGCTCTCCACAAAACCATGGCTGTTTGGGATGATAAGGGACACAAAATTTTTGATTCACACCATGAAAATGGTATGGTTGTGAAGAGGAGAGTGAGGGGAACAATCTTTGTGAAGGAAGTTTGGTGGTTTAGAGAGATTTAGGTGAAGAAATCTTAGAGAGAAGTGAGAGAGTTTTCAAAATTTGAAACTTAGAGAGAGAAGGAGGTGAAGGGGCTGCTGATCAGAAATGGAAGGGAAGGAGAGGAGGGTGCCCTAATGAGGGGTGCCATGTCACTTAAGTGATATTCGTCCTTTAGTGAGACCCAGTGTAATTTTTAACTGATCCGTCGTCAAATTTTTACCCGAAAACTCTCAAGACTCTAACTTTAAGTACTTAACATTAATTTTGTCTAATTATCATGTTCATAACTTAAAAATTTGATTAGTAGATCACAGATCCACTAACAGTTGTTTAATTGCACTGTAGTCTTTACCGGTGTTCTTAACTGTACCCGGATTTCATAATCTTCTTAATTTTAACATTTTTGGTCTAATTATGAATTGTTAGGCATATATTGGTCTTTATTTCTATTTTCTTATCTTTTTCCTGTTCCGGGATTCTACCGGATGCTGCTACAGCAGTACAAAATACCCGACAGAAGTGACTTTTCAAAAATACCCCAATATGGGTATCAATCTTCACCAAATCATATCCTAACTTCATTCATGATGTTTATATCATTAGATTAGCTCTCTAACTATAATTTGCTAACTTGGAGCTATTCTACTAACTGTTATTACGTCAGCAGTCAAATTTAACAGATAAAAATTCATCTGTGCATAATACCTCAATATGAGTATCAAAATTCTTATAATTTTATGCTCATTCCATTTATGACTATAAGGTCCTCATTATAACCCTCTAATTTAAAAGTCACATATTTAGGGTTATTATAGGAAGAAAAAGTGAGATAGCAATTTATCCTGGTTCATCCAATATGGACTACGTTCAGCAATATGCATTATATTCTTCTCAGCGACACTCGTTACAAGTTAACCAATGTGGACCCCAATTGGCTTTGTCTGTGCCCCGGCAGCAAAAGTCATCATCTAAATGTGTAATATAAGTCATACCCAACAAGAAGGAGCTTCAACGTCTATTCCAAGGCTTAATATTGGACAGGGACAAAGGAAAAATGATGGGTCTATGTTTTGCAGCCCAATCTTCGGTGTTCTTGGCTAAAAGAGTTCCTTGTTTCACTATTTTTTGAGTCATTATTGGGTTGAAGAATATAAATTGTTAAAGTATTAAGATAATATAGAAGGAATGAGAGAAATGTTGCAACACTCAATACTTATGGATGAAAGGTGAAGAAAAGCCTTACACTTTATATTGGCCTAATAACTTACTCACTTTCTCTTTTTATATTGTGTAGAAAATTGTAAAAAAAGGAAACCTAATTAAGAGCCCACCACTCAATAAAAGAAAATCTGAATGATGATTGTGAAATGTGGGGAATCTTCTCGAATGTGGTTGGGCATAGAATATTGCAACAGCTCCTTGATTTCCTACTACAATATAGAATTCCATGCGATCATCGTAAGAGTAAACATTGATACTCCATCCTTTACCTGACAAGTTTAGGCTAGGCATTATGGTTCTCTGGAAAGGTTAGCAACATAAATAAAACATGAGAAAATTCTCAGTAATATTGAGGTTTTCTAACTCTAACCATTTCTAGCCGTAGTAACAAAAAATGTCATCCTCTCAAATAATTTCATAAAATGAAATTGCATTAGAATAGTAATAAATAATACATTGTGTAATATTTAACGGAAGCTAATTAAATTTCCAATTATGTGGGTCTCCTGCATGTGAAAGATTTATTGTGGCGGAGCTCTAGCCACGATAAGGCATCTTTTATCCTATAATCCTCTAATTCCCAACTTTGTGGGTCAGTTTACAGAAGCATCATTCAGTTAAAAATTATACATTCTATTTATTTGGTACCAAATAATTTATTCTTCTAAAGAAAGGAAAATCTTTAAAACTAAGTAATAAAATTTGCAATAAAATAGGTAGAACAAAATGAAGCAAAAGAGGAATTGTTAGAGTAATAATATAGCTAAACTTTCAGAGTAATAAATTTTCAGAATAATAATATAACTAAAGAAAATACTGAGAGAACATTTTGAATTTCTCAAAATTACCTTCTTTTGATTATGTTTCCCCTTCTTTTTTCTTCTCTCTTTTCCTTCCTCCAAATTTCTCTTGTTTTTCTCTCTTACAATTTCCTTCTATTCTTTCTTATTCTCTATCTTTGGTTTTCTCTTTTTCGTTTTATGCAAGGATATATTTATATAGAGAGAAATGTGTTATGTGTACAAATTATGTAAACTTATATTACGTAATCTCTTCTTTTCTAGATAAAAAACTATTTTAACTAATGATTAATTTGCTAAAAATCTTGTACTTTCGTCGTGCCGGAGATGTGGGGTGTTACCACATAGCACATTTAGTTTCTTCCATTTATTTATTTGTGTTCAATTTATTATTTTATACTGCATAATATATATATATATATATATATATATATATATATAGGTAAAATCATTTCTGCAGCCGCTTTATATACAACAACGACAGGTGTATGGTTATGATTTCCCACATTTGATGTTTTCTTCTTATGTATGATTATGATTTCAGCATTTAATGCTGTCACGTATATATATGGCAAGTATTTGATTGCTGCACGTATAACAGCTGCAGAAATGTATATCTCATATATATATATATATATATATATATATATATATATATTATTTTAATATTTTAAATTTTATTTATTACTATGTTATTTTATTATTTATCTACTTATTAATATTATTATTTTGCATCAAAATTTATATGAGCGTCGGTCAATTTTTAGAAATTTCAGCGTGAGATATGTAACATCCCTGTCTCGAGCCGGTTCAATTAACATACATATGATACAAACAGAAACAGCGGAAAACTTAGCTTACGAAAATACAAGCTAACTTTTTTCTTTTTCTTGTTTAGTTCTTATTTGACGGAGACGAAAATCGGACAGAGTAACCTCTTAAATCGGACAACTGGAGATTTTCTAATCCCACTCTCAAGAGTTCCTGATAGACAGTTTATACAGCATATACTTTCAGAAGTACCAGATATCCATATAAAATCATATACCCATCCATGGGCGCATACATAACTTGGCTCTGTGCCACTATGTCTAATCAGCATGCAATTCAACACATAAACATAAACTGAATACTAAATCATCATATCAACATGCCTGAATACTCAAATGTACATGCATCCAACTGAAAGACATGTACAAAACATATACAGTCCATATACAAAATAAAGGATCAAACATAATGATCACCAATGAATAGAATACTTTACAACAATACATGTTCTTCAAAAATAACATCTACAATAAATAGTAGCCTCCGGCTACCCAGAACTCCATATCCTCATACTAGTACCTCTAGCCACGGGTAATGTCCTTGTCCCATGAGGGCTCTTCAATTAATTGTGTTCCTGAAATCATATCTCCAAACGGGGTTAGAGACGAATCTCTAGTAAGCTCCAGGTTTATAGAGAACTCTCTATACCCTGGGCTCACTTCCTGCACGACAGTCAGATACATAATATACAAAACATCATATATCATACTATACTGAACATATCTCGTATAACATATCATATAATCAAATATCATAACTAAATAAAGCATATACACAAATCTTATCAGGGACGTACGCAGTCTTTCCCAAGGGATGTCCCCAAGCGGAAATCAACGCACGTAACAAATATCATATATAAAAATCATCACAATAATCACATCAGAACAAAGCATATCATATCAGAGATGTACGTAGTCATTCCCAAGGGATGACCCCAAGCAGAAATCAATGTACATGTTCCCAAGGGAGGACCCCAAGCGGAACCAAAAACATATCAGAGATGTACACTATCAGTCCCGAGAGATGACCCCAAATAGACATCAGTGCATATAGGATCAATGGCCAAAGATCATCACGTAACAGAGGTGTACACAATCAATCCCAAGGGAGGACCCCAAGCGGAAATCAGTGCACATGTTCCCAAGGGAAGACCCCAAGCGGACATCAGTGCATAAACAAATCAATATCCAGAGATCATTACAGAAATCATATCGAAACATATCAAAGTAAACACATCAAAACCTATCATATCACATCATCATATGGCTTTATATGAATGCACCTATATCATATATCTCATACATATCATACAACCTGATCACAGTCCGCACACTTTGGCGGAACACAAAGTAAGAGCGAATCTCATAAACATAGAGCTTACCTCTTGAAGCTTTACAGATTTGCTCATTTGTAACACAAGTTACCTATTTAGCTCCAAAGGAAATCCAAAGACGCTCAGTCCCTAGGCACACCTAGAGACAGAATCCAAAACGAAACTCAATAAAATGCTACAATGCCATGTAATTACAAGACATACATTTTATTGTTTACTTTCATGCCGTTTCATGTATGCCAATTCTATGCCAATTTACAAGTCAAGACCATCCTTTCTTAAGATCATTATTTAACACATTTACGGATGATTACTCGTAACACAAGCAACCACCCGGTTTCATAATTACCTAGGGTCCTTAAATGATCCAACCAAGATTCTAACATAATCTTTACAATTTTTAACATTTCCTAGTTCCACAATTCATGCAATGGCTGAATCCAATACCAAGAAAGACTAGGAATTTTCATCAATTCTTTTTACACAACCATTGGTTCGTAGAACCCACACTTAGCCCCTAAATTATTCATATATTCTCATAACAATTTTCAAGCCTAGCTTTGCCTATTTTTGTTCACAAGGCCGTTGCAACACATACAAAGGAGCTACGGTGCTTCTCATTATGTCTTAAACCATTTAACTTCAAAATCATACTAATGCCATGCATTAGGACCTAACCACATCATCCAAATAATTTTTAACATAATCATCCCTAATTAGACCCTAATGGCCGAAATTCACAAGGAGGGTTTCTAATGGATTGTCCACTTGGTATTTTCACTTTAATACCTAAATCTCATCATACACATACATATAAACCTCCACAATTATTTAATTTAATTATTTTGGCACATTAACCCCTAAATGCCCAATATGGCCGAACCTAGTGTGGTGGTCCAAGGGGATTTATTTATTTTATTTTATTTTTTCCAACTCATCATCGTGCTTGCTTGATACTATATCATCATAAAACACACTAATACTTCATAAATTTCAAGTTTTCACTTCATAAATTCTACACAAAATATGCTCATAATATTCAAAACTTAACCCATGAAAATCAAACCATTAGAATGAGAATTTCTTACCTCAAATATCTTATCCAAGGTCCAAAGAACAAAACCCAAGCTTTGCTCACTCAAAATCCACACTTTTTCATTTGAGTGAATAGTACCACGAATTAGGGATGAGGAAGAACTCTCTCCACAAGCAATTTTAGCTCAAAATAATGGGTGGAATGAATTCATTGGATGATTTCCTATTGATTTCATGTAATGGACTTTTTCATTTGGATGATTGTGTGATGAGAAATCAAAGAGAAAAGAAAAGGAAAACCTAAGCTATTTTAATGGAAAATGAAGACAGAAGCCAACGCGCACGGGGAAGAAAAAATAAAAGGGGTGTCACGGTTTCTAACTTTAAATAGGCTAAGTTACTTTAACTAAGGGGGTAACAGCTTATTTATCTACACACCTCCATTCAATACCAAACTTTATCCAATGGACTATAATATTTTTCTAGTCATAAATCAGATTTTACTTTCACTTAGGTAATTTTGCTTATCCGTATTTTTACCCCTTAACTGTCATTTTAACTCTTTTTTCACGAAAAGTGACTTTATTTCTTTTACTTCTAATTATTCTTCAATATTAAATCCACAACTATTGAGGGTTATTATAAGATACTCCACTGGCATTTCCTCATGCCAATTCCTTCATATTTTGGCATTTTTCCACCAATAAGTACATGAACGTAAATTATTATTTTTATTTATTTATTTAACTTTTTTTTCTAGTATTACATGGATGGTGAATTTTGTCTTGTTTAGTTACAAAACTGGTTTTAAATTTTAAATTGGTTTGGAATCATAACCGATTTTGGAACCAGTTTAAAAAATAAAACCGGTTATTAAAAAAGAAAAACTAATTTGGTTTAAAAATCAAATTGTTAAAATCAGTTCGGTTTGATTTTTATTTAAAAAAAAACCGAACCGATCAGCTCCGTAGACATCCTTAATAATCTCCATGCTATATGATTATTATATTATTATATTATTATAATTAAAAAAATTAAAAATTAATTTAATATTAGACAGGTATGTAATATGTGAATATACATGGTCGTAGATTGGAATCATACTTATTCAAATATATTAAAAGGTCACAATATTTTCCATTTGTCTAAAGAAAAGTTAATTAGTCAAATAGCAAACAAACTGAAACAATGCCGCCTCACTTCAATATTATAGAATTATTATAATGAAAATTTAACACTTTTTTTTAAAGTAAAATTTGACACCGTACCAACAAGGAAAGTTACTTCGAATTTGATTAAAAGAAACGTATTATGTAAATGGGTTTTGCATTTGTTTGCATGGCAAATGCAAAATTTTCTACACATACATTGATATTTATGCTGTATTTTTTATTTATTTTAAACATAGTGAACTCTACACTTATTGTCTCTATAGCATGATAAGAAAATTGTCCTATATACTTTTTTTTCCTATGTAAATTCTATATATTTACAAATCTAATAAATAACCAAGGAACATCAATGTAAAATATTAATATTAAGTTGGGATTCTAATTTGTCCAATTATTTCTCCTCAGAAACGTGTATTGCCTTTAGACGACTAAAGTATCTGTTGACTCAAATTCCTCTAGTCGTTATACACAACTAATTCTTCCTTATTTTAAAGGAATGATAGATCACATGAACAGTTATCAGGAACGATTATATAGTTGCAAAAAATTAAACTTAAATAAATGCATAAACTGACTCATAAACATTTATCATAAATGTTAGGAAAATCTAAAGTTTCAGTAAAGACTTATTTAAAAATGGAAGTTGAAGTAGATGAGATTCGAACACGGCACATTGGGGTGAGAGCACCACTTCATATCATTAGCCCACCATCAATAGTTAAATAAAATGCACCATTTAATATATTTATTATATAACTATTAAGTTAAGAGAATTATTTCAAAAATTGCATTCAATAGAGTTCAAACCCCTTGCATTGAGGAAACACAACATAGCAAATACCACTAAACTACATCAGGATATTACTTAGATGACACCAAGATATTATTATGTAATTAAGTATAAAATATAAAATTATATATATATATATATATATATATATATATATATATATCCGGTTCATACGATTCAATTAGTGACCCACCGGTTGAACCATTGATCTAGTGACTCGGTACCTCGACCGGATCAATGACCGATCCGGTTCTAATAACATTGGTTATCACTGATGAGTTGAGAAAAAAAAATGTTACTATATATAACAAATAAAAGTACGTATTAACGCAGATGAAATACCTATGATACAATTTTTCTTTTACGCAAAGGAAGGCCGCAAGGTCTAGACTTATTTTCGTTTGTTAATTCAATTTTTTTTTACCACTTCAACATGAATCACAATAGAATTCGTTACTTTCAAAGACTAACACAAATTATTGACGGACATACCAATCTACATTTCAATAGTAGTCTAACTTTTTAGATTCAAGATATGCAAACGTGTTCTTGGGTCATCTTAAAAGCTTACCAGTTGGCTACAGCCAAAACATCAGCATATGATTTTCAGATATTTTTTCTTCTTCCGAGCAAAGAAAGTATACCATAACACTTACATCATAAAATAACATGCATTTGCTTTTTTTTTTTTACTTCAGAAAAATAAAAATAAAAAATAATAATAGCTTAGTGTGCAGAGCAAATCAGCATTTGATTTTTAGATGGAAGCCATGTTCTCAAACAATGCATTACAACACTAATTTCGTACAGTTTCAGTGCAATCTTTAGAGCCACTAGGACTTGTTCCGGATAGATGCTATACTATGTATTTATACTTTATGTTTAGCAAAGGAAAAGAAGCTTCTCTTCTTCGCCCTTGGCTTTCAGTTTCAGATCTGAATCCAACTCTCAGTGTCCGATTGAACTACGATGCAATTGTCAATGGTGTCTTTCTGCATCATATTAAAGTCCAGGGCTGCGCCTGCAACTGTTGCAAATTGCAAGCCCCGTATCCTTAGCTTGATGACTTAGATAAATGGACATGATGGAGGGTGTCAAGCAAGGGAAATCTGTGAGCTAACTCAAGGACCTTATATATCATTGTTACACAAGCTTTCAAGAAAAATATAGTAAACTGCAAAAGCACCTTGATTTCATCGAACAAATCATCAACACAAGGATAAGGATCTTGCAGTTATTGCAAGTAAAATTTTTTGCATCATGAATACTCCCACATTTCATACATGTCAAGCATTGCATTATTCAAAGTCAAGTCGACAGGAATCTCGTTCCTTTCAATATATGAACAGATCCACCTTCCAAATTCCAAATCTAACTTCTTGCCACAAGCTGAAAGAACACCAATCATGGTGATAACATTTGGTTTCACATCTTTCATCTCCATTTCCTCAAACAAAAGCAATGCCTTCTCTGGCAAGCCCCCTTGTGCAAAGGCATTTATCATAGCATTCCAAGAAACAATGTCTTTTCCTGGAATGTTGGTGAAAACTCTATGGGCCAAATCCGAAGCCCCACTTGAACCGTAGAAATGTATTAGTGAATTAAGTATGAACAAGTCTGAAGCCAAGGATGCCTTAATAATCAAGAAAAGGGAAAGTGAATTTGTTTGGAAACTCTGAACAGGAATATAGCATATGCAAAAAGATCAAGAAACTATGCGTTGGTTCTGAGCTGGAGGCATAAGCACGAATAAGGATGTTCCAACAATATAGATTTGGCTGCAAGATTTGATCAAACACATTTTGAGCATATCTGAGGCACGAGAATGATGTGAGAGCATAGGCTGTCAGTAATTTGCTGGCAATATATGGGTCACAAAAGGGGGATGTCCGGAGCATGTGAGCATGTATTTGCTTTAGCTGCATTATGTTTGTACATTGGTCAATGAATTCCAAGAAATTAGTTGACCTCTCTCCTTTTGCCTGTTTGCATCAAAAAAGACAGAACTATGCAGGAATGAGGACATTAAATCAAGAACAAAATCATAACTTTAAAAAGGTATACAAAAGCCTGGCAAAAGTATTTTTGGCATGCTAGAGCAGCCTGTCTCTTAGTTCAAACTATAAGATTACTGTTGAGATATAGAAAACCATTAAAAAGTCCTCACCCATCATCTTAAGCTTTTGGGTTGAATTGGTTCTTTACATGGTATCAGAGCTTCGTGTCTCGGGTTCGATCCTCATCGCCCCCCCCCCCCCCCCAACTTTCTTTCTAGTGGAATTTCTTTCTTAGCACAGGTAGGTCGGCCTATGCATTGTCCACACTTCAAGCCTAATGGGTTCTCTTGTGAGGGGACGTGATGAGATATAGATAACCATTAAAAAGTCCTCACCCATCAGTTTAAGCTTTTGAGTTATATTGATTTTTTACAATTACTTTCTATGTTCTTCAAGAAAGGATCCATTAAATATACTAAAAGTGATAGCTTACACTAAAATGTCATAATAGGATTTTTCTTTTTCTTTTTTATACATAAATAATTACAAATTAATACCTTAGGTAGTGTTGGTAGAGTTTTTCTCAAAAGAAAGAGTATTGTTCTCAGGAAACAGGTCGAATTAGTTTTCTTTTTATTTTTCTGAATTAAGAAATTCTGAATTGGAACTTAATTGTTTTTATAACATGAAAACTTTTTGTAGTCTTTTTCAATTATCAAAATCTGATCTAAAAAGTAAGAATTGATTTATCAATGTTTAAAAGCTTCTGAGTATATCAAAAAATCATGGATGACAAAAATATTTGCATTCCTGCAAATACGTACAGTGCTACAGCGAATTTATCTCAGTTTCTGAGTTGCTACGGCAAGTTTAATTGACTTTCTAGAATCAACATTAAGGCTCAAGAAGATCTTTTCCCAAAGCTTCTTGAATCTTTACAGAGAATTATATCAGAAATCACCTTTGATTATCCCTAATCAAAAAGGGTTCATTTAACACTTAACAAAAATCAATTTCCCAATTTCTTTTTGTTGAAAAACTAATTCGAATGAGATAAAAAAAACAGTAACAAAGAACATCAAAAATTCACCCAATCATTATTAACATACCCAGAAAATAAAGAAATTAGAAACCCATATTCAGAAAAAGAAAATCAAAGATGAAAGAAAAACAGAAACATGCATTAAAAGATAAAATCAGAAAAATAGTTCAACATAATACCGATCCTATCTAGAGCAGGATCTTTCTCCACTTGCAAGCACCTCCTTCGATCCTTCCTTCCAGCGTTATCAGTGCTTGAAAAAGAATGAGATCTTGAAGATTTTCAAGGAGTGAAGAACACACGAGTTTTCTAAACAATGAAAGAAATACAAAGATTGAAAATTTTCTAAGTCTCTGTCTCCGATCTAAAAATCTGATATCTATATATTCTTTTTACAAACCACAAAAGGAACTAAAACTAAAAATTCTACACACTAAGAGCCGTCAATCTCCTTGTCATCCAATGGTTAAAATGTGTTCACTTCATAAAGCTGATCCACGTGCCTTTTCATTCTTTTCTTCTCAGCTGAAATTAAAAATGAAAGTAAAACATGTAAGGAAAAACAAGCCAAATTCTACTCTTTTTACTTTTTACCTTCATTTTTTACTTGGGCCTTTACTTAACTCATTTGGGCCTAATTTACCTGCAACAACACTAATTAAACAGCCCAAAGGTACTTAAATAACATAAAATAAAATAATATTAATATATATAATTTGGTGCTAACAAAATACCCTAAACTTAGTTAATTGCTTGCCCTCAAGTAATTAGACAAACTTCACTCACAACTTCACCTGTTAGCTAAGAAAAAAATAAAAAGTCACATAACAACACAGATTTAATTTCAATAACTCAGTTAAATTAATCAACCATCTTTGCACAACATCACACTTCTTAAAGCATTGACCAGGCTTAATGTCAACCAATTCCTACATCAAATTAATCGTCCAACTCCAGTCAATCAACACTTATATAAGCATTCAATCAATATTTTATGCTCATTCATTCAGTTGCAACCCTTAACTTAAAATGATTCAATTGACATTCCACTGAATTCCTTTCCAGATATATTTAATCAATCACACTCTCTTCTTTTTTTTAATAAGAAAGTTCACTCATTATCATCATGCATGAATGCTTCCAACCTACACTACCATTTAGAAACTTGAAGTTCAATATGCTGCTTTCATCAAAGGGTCTTTAAGGCTTGTAATGAGACAAGGCTAGGATCTTAGTTTTTCTGGTCACTTGGCTAATTAAGCTAACACTTTAGTGTCTAACTAATCTTCATTAGCTTTTTCTGATTTTTGCCTAAACAAGATAAAGGGAAATTACTAACTCTTTTATCCCTTTTTCATTGATCACTTCCACAAATTTTTACTTTTGCCCTTTTTTTAAAAAAAAAAACAGCAAGCTCAGAGATCTCCTTTTATAACATCACTTGTTCCCCTTTTTCTTCGAATTTATTTTTTAACCTCCTGATCCTCTTTTCTTTTTCTTTCCCTTCTCTTTTTTACAACCAATTCCCCTTTGCCCCATTTAGCTTATTGTATTTCTGAGCTAATGAGAATTAGCTAAATACTAAGATAGCTATATAGGTTGGACAAGGGATTTGGCTCATAATATCAGGATACATGATCAGAAAAGAAAGGCCTCAGGCTCAAATATAGGGACCAAGGGATATAATCAAAGGGTGAGGCTTTTGGCTCTAGGCTACATATTCAGAAACAATGCCCCAATCACACAGAAATAACATATTAGTCATCCAAACAGAGTGCAGCATTCAAAACACCAATACACAATGACCACTCACAAAAGAATAGAGTGTTTAGGTTCAAATACCTCACAAAGGTTGTTAATTCAGTGGTTTATCAGTGAATCAGCAAATCAGGGATCACAAAAAAAATTTTATGGCATGCCAATTGATTTTCAGCTTATATAAATATTGATCAACTAAGTTAGATCCTTAATTGACTAGGAATTAATTTAATCAAATCTGGCTATACTTAAGCAATGAGAATGTTAAACACATCAGGCTATAAATTATTTCCAAGTTACCATTCAGGTAATCCAGCATACAAAACAGAGTAAATTTTTATCATTTTTATGCGCCAATCAGCAAATACTAGAAAGATTATTGGTAACAGCATATAATCACAAAATCACCCCAAACTTAAAATTAAGCTGGGTCCTCACGGCAATACATAAATATATAAAAATAATAAATTGAAAAATAAATAAATAAATATTTAATTAAATAAATAAAGAACCTGGGTACCAACAAGAGATTTCAGCTTTCAGAAAAGGTGTCATCCAAATCAACCAACTCATCGAAATTTTGTTCGGCAGCCTTAGAAGTTCCTTCATGGAGGTGACCTTGAAATAAATGTTCTGGAATCTCAGGAAAGTCTTCATCAGGAAAAGTTTCTCTGTATGAAGCTGCACAGCATTTTCTTGTATTTTGTATGTACTTGAGGAGCCTTTTTATGACATTTTCCAGCTTCTCAATTCGCTCCTCCATAGCTGAAACCTTTTCTTTAGCTGCTCCTTGAGAAGGCAGAGCTGAAGATGTTTTTCTTTTTCTTCCGTAGGCTTGACTCAGCTATCCTCTTCAAGCATATCTCATTCATTGGTGAGTTAGGGATTGAGACCAGTGCTCCATCTTGGGAGGAAGAAGGCACTCTAGCAGCATCACACAATAACTTCACCAAGCATGGGAAGTAAAATGGTCCTGATGTCCTTTTTGAATTCTCACACAATTCTTGATGTATGAGCCGCTCTGGGTGAAAAGGCAGACCTTGAAGAATGCAATAAACCACTACACCAACCATAGTTTATAAGTGATTTATGTGGAGCTTGGGAAAAATGCGATGTCTAACAAATTTCGCCCAAACTTGAGCTTCCTTTGTAAGATCCGTTGTCAGCATCTTTTCAGAATCCCATTTTGTCGTGTCATCTCCGGTGACCGTCCGTGCCATTAAAGAATAAACCTCATTCCGAGTTCTGTCTGAGAGAAGCTTCAGGAACCAGTTGTAATCTGAAATTTTGAGGTTGTACACCTTTTGAATTTTTGCTGGGGATATGTCCACCAGTTTTCCTCTAACTGGGACTGCAAGTGGTGCCTCCTCATCCGGGAAGTTGGCCACAAAATCGTGAACCAACTTTATTGGCACCTGAGCAGATGGATGGTTAGCAAAGACTTCCCATTGCCATGGCGTGACGTGTTGCCAGACAAAATGTTCCATATATGCTCCTTTTGTATCAGATAGGTCGAATCCTCTCTCATAATGAATTTTTAATTTGGCTTGATCCAGCTCCTTGAGACGTTGAGAAACTCTTTCAGAAACTGGAAGGTCAGAAGAAGAAGACCGAGCTGCTGATGAACTTCGAGTTGCTTGTATGTGAACTGCTTTACCTTTTACTGCTCCATGCTTTATTTTTGTATTTTTGTTTGGTGCCATTGTTCACTGGATAATAAATCAGTGAATAAAAGAAACATAAAGGTAAATTTGTCAGCAAATGAGTACCCATAAATGTCAACAAAGAAAAATAAATAAAGTGTTATAACAGCTTAATTACAGGAATTGTATCAGAAAATAATGATAAAGTAGCATAACAATGTTATACAAAGAATACAAATCACAAATTAATAATAATATAATGAGCACTTACTGGTTATTTTTTAATTTTCAGAATCAATGAGCAAGTATATTAAATCAATAAACATGTAAATTAATCTACTTAACTCAACCAAATAAGCTTGTTTATCCACTTAACATGTAGATCAGATGTGGTGTTCACTATGAGCATACATGACAGCATTATTTTATATTCAAAAATAGGTAAACATCTAATGTATTCACCCAATCGGAACAATTTTATTTTTTATTAAGTAATCAACTCAAAAACAATAACCAGATGAAACTGATAATATTTAGATATCCCTAAACAATATACCGAGGAGTGAAGAATACCCAACATACATAAACTCTTGCTGCCTGACATGATCATGGATTATCAATATAGAGACGATCAGATCATAGCCTCTATTCTTGTTGGAGGACCTATACCTCCTACTCAGAACATGCCAAGTTTAAGCTTTAAGGAAAGCAAAGACAAGAATATAATTTCTGTTTACCAAGATGGTTTCAACAAAGAAGCTCAATCAATGAGAACAAAATAGATGTATCTCCTAGCAAGGTGTTGACCAATAAAGAATTAAGCTGCTATAACCAAAATTTTGCAGCCAAGTGATAAACTCATAGCAGAAGCATATGACAGCATTTTTCAAGATCAATTGCTCTAAGCATATTTCACTATCCACAAACTCTAATGTCAAAATTGACATGATAATAACCAGCAGCTCCAAAAAATAAAAAATGAATGAACAGTAAGGAGCACTCTACAGGATTATATCAAAGAATGAACATAGAGTATGCTTTTAGAGTATGTTCAAATGCAAAGCAGTATATCACTTGAATCTGAATAAAAATAATATATATATATATATATATATATATATATATATATATATATATATATTTCGGTCTTGATCAACAACGACCCATATGTAGATGGAAGAAGATGAAATGGATAAACATAGTTTAGAGAACAGGAAACTCAGCGTGAGAAATTGGTAGATGGTCACAGAGAATCCAAAGATAAAAATAAAAATAAAGTTAGGGTTTCAGGAAAAAAAAATCAAACCTTTTTTTCCCTAATCAGACCCCTAGCCTAATCTCGAGCACCAAACGATACATGGGTATAGCGAAACAACCCAAAGCAAGAGAGGGTTAGGGTTTTGGAAATATCAAACCTTTTTTCCTTTTCTTGACTGCTTACACGACGAAGAAAACAAAGATGAGAATTTTTTTTTTTTTCAGAAGCTCCAACGAACGGCTCGAAGGTGAAATTTTCTACTGGCAAGGATGAGCGACAGAATGCTTCAACTCTTGCTTGGCTTGGCTCGACGGTGCTCGGTGTAGAAAGAAACAAAAAAAAGAATGAAGAGTTTGACGAAGAAGGGTGAGTCTTTTGAATAGTGAAGGAGAAAATAAAGAGTCTGGAGTGCCTAAATGGCAGTGTGTGGTCTTGTCAACGGTGCAGCTTTATGCACAGGCTATTGGATATTAGCTCAGCTGCATTTAATGGCCTTTACACCACCCTTCGATCAGGGGATTTTTACATCTGGACCAACAACCTGAGTGAGATATTGAGGAAGATAAGCTTCTGACCGTTGTCCGATTCAAAAATAAAAAAATAAAATAAAAAATAACAATAATAATAATAATAATAATTAAATAAATAAATATAAATTGAGTGGGAGTATGATGGGTTGCATAATTGGGCTGGTAGAATAATCATGGCCCAATTTATTTCATTCAATGGCTGAAATTTTTTTATTTTGTTTGGGTCTAATTAATCAATTAAAACCAAATGCACAAGGGATTTTACTCACCGTAACAAAATTATTGGGCTCATTAGATTTTACATCTCCTGATCAAGAATTATACCTCACCCTCAATTCATTTTATACCTCACTGTAACACACTACCCTTTATTTGTATTTTATTTTTTATATAGACACCAAACAGAGCAAACAGAACAAACAAACATGGACAAAAGCCCATGATACCCTTTATTTTATTTTTTATGGACAGCAAACAGAACAAACTACCTCTTTTTAAAAGTCAGCACTCAGTACACACAAATTTTATATCAGGGTATGTGCAAGTTATTGGGACAAGAACTGAATTTTTCTTAACAGAGGTAGCTCACATTCACCCCAAACTTAGTGATCTGCACAAGCTCAAAATGTTCACTCAGCACAGCAGAGCCATTTTAACTCTCAATCAACTTTTTCTTTTTATTTCACAGAACAAATTCTCCATTGGTTTTTTTGAAGACAGCACTAATACATGACAGTAAAAAAAAAAAAATTAGACTCTTATGTAGCATGTATATCAAAACACCTATGTGACAAACTACAGATTCATGCGGACTTATACAAAAGAAAACGAAACAAAACAAAACAAAACAAAAAACTTTTCTAGCTAACTAACTAAAAGCTACTACAACAAAATATGGAATGATTAAGAAGGCTCTACCAGAGGAACAATTGCCTTGTCTCTAGTTATAGGTTCACCTTGATAGATTTTTAGTCTCTAGCCATTTACCTTGAACCTCCTACCATCTTTGGCAC
This sequence comes from Gastrolobium bilobum, assembly GCF_033153095.1. Taxonomy (NCBI): domain Eukaryota; kingdom Viridiplantae; phylum Streptophyta; class Magnoliopsida; order Fabales; family Fabaceae; genus Gastrolobium; species Gastrolobium bilobum. Next base: position 570 of record NW_026898320.1, on the reverse strand, counting down.
ATTGAATCTCTATTGCCCCATGTGGAAAAACTTCTACAATTTCAAAGGGACCAGACCATCTTGATTTCAGTTTGCCAGGGAAAAGCTTAAGCCTAGAATTAAACAATAGCACTTTTTGGCCTGGCTCAAAACACCTTTCCTGAATTAGATTATCATGCCATCGTTTCATTTTTTCCTTGTACAACTTAGCATTTTCATATGAGTTCATTTTAAATTCATCTAAGTTGTTTAACTGAAGCAACCTATTCTCAGAGGACTGTTTGTAATCCATATTCAGCCTTGCAAGAACCTAGTAGGCCTTGTATTCCAACTCTAATGGTAAGTGACATGCCTTGCCAAAAATGAGTCTATATGGTGAGCAACCTATTGGAGTTCTATAGGCTGTTCTATATGCCCACAGGGAGTCTTCTAGCTTTAGTGACCAGTCCTTTCTAGAAGGACCAACTACTTTTTCTAAAATTTTCTTTATCTCCCTATTGGTAACCTCCACCTGCCCACTTGTTTGTGGGTGGTAGGGTGTTGCCACCCTATGTTTGACACCATATTTTGTTAAGAGACTCTCAAACTGCC